>NC_052316.1:40138298-40350798 GCF_016432855.1 Salvelinus namaycush | reverse complement strand
TTTATTGTTTTGAAACTTCTGTATGTGTAATGTTTACTGTTAATTTGTATTGTTTATTTCACTTTTGTATAATATCTACCTCACTTGCTTTGGCAATGTTAACACATGTTTCCCATGCCAATAAAGCCCCTTGAATTGAATTGAATTGAATTGAGAGAGAGAGAGAGAGAGAGAGAGAGAGAGAGAGAGAGAGAGAGAGAGAGAGAGAGAGAGAGAGAGAGGGAGACACACCCACACACACAGAGAGAGAGACACACACACACACCCACACACAGAGAGAGAGAGACACACACACACACCCACACACAGAGAGAGAGAGACACACACACACACACACACCCACACGCAGAGAGAGAGAGAGAGAGAGAGAGAGAGAGAGACAGAGACAGAGACAGAGACAGAGACAGAGACAGAGACAGAGACAGAGACAGAGAGACAGAGAGTCAGAGAGAGAGAGACTTGAAATTGTGTGTTTTTAAGAAAATGAGAAGGGTGGTTTGCTGTCCATCAGGTGTCATTTGTAGGATTGTTCATGAGATTACCAACATGGCCCCTTGCTAACCTATTCACATGTACCTTACACGTTTTTACTTGGTCAATTGGTAATTACATTGATGTCACCTAGTAATTAATCGTCTGTTCAGCATAACGACAGCAGGAGTATTGTGAAATACAGGAGAGACACACATTTGTTAACATAATACTATAGCTGTCTGAATCCATACTCGGCAGAATCCAGAAACATTTAAATCTGTTGTTCCTCGGCTCACTTTCAGGCACTGTACATCCATTATCTCACATCCTCTCTCCCCCTCCTCTTCTCCCTCGCCAACACGAGTTAGATCTGAGCAGCTTGCTTCCATCAGTGAAAGGCAACATCCAGTAAGGAAGTGAAACAGCAATGGCTGGTGGGTAGAGAGTGCTGCTGGTGTGTGGTAATAGGTTTGGACACAGTTGTGTGCACACTACTGACTCCACTGCCAGGGCTTATCACCAGTAAGGAGATTTCATTTTGGGGGGGACCAAGAGTACTCAACATATGTCCATGCTCCAAGAGAGGTTTGTGTGAAGACAGTCCACTGCACAGTAGATAGTGTTTGGAGCGGCTCTGTGAGCAACCCCGGAGCCAGTACACTTTGTAAGCAATGGACTTGGCAGGAGGGAGGAGTCTATCTGTACCCTAGTGGTCTTGAACACAATCACACACACACACACACACACACACACAGTCACAAGGAACTGTAGTGAAGTGATGTACATTATGAGAATATGAAAACGGATTTTCGACATGAGCTACCGTCTCCCACTGTTGTTGCATTTTACACGTGCTGTGTTTTCCCTTCAAATAAACTGCACTATTCCTGTTTTCAAAAAACAACCGAATAATGTTTGTTTACTTACTGCAGCTCAAGTGAATTTGAGTAAAATTCACGTAGGCATTCCTTCTGAAAACAGAGGAGTCATTCCCCCCCAAATTTTGAAAAGTTTTTTGGCGTTTTAGCGTGGAGCGTTTCTTTTGCGCAGCGTCTCAGGGGTCTCAGGGCTTTTTGAACCAGAGAGAACAAAGAACCACAAGGCGGCAGGGAGAAGAGGAAGAGGAAGTGATGGAGGGCTACAGCTTGCAAGGGCATGAAAGAACCCTGTAGATGAGAGGAACCCTCTCTCTGTAATTAGACATTCTCACTCTGACATTAAGTTGAATTTGCAAGTTCCTAGATAATCAGAAATTGAGCAGCAGACTCTTTTGATAATGGGTAATGGCCCTCCTTTAAATAACGGGCACTGGGGTATGGCCCTCCTTTTAATAATGGGTAATGGGGTAATAGCTCTCTTTTAATAATGGGTAATGGGGTATGGCCTTCCTTTTAATAGTGGGTAATGGGGTATGGCCTTCCATTTAATAATGGGTAATGGGGTATGGCCCTCCTTTTAATAATGGGTAATGGGGTATGGCCCTCCTTTTAATAATGGGTAATGGGGTATGGCCCTCCTTTTAATAATGGGTAATGTGGTATGGCCCTCCTTTTAATAATGGGTAATGGGGTATGGCCCTCTTTTAATAATGGGTAATGGGGTAATGGCCCTCTTTTAATAATGGGTAATGGGGTATGGCCCTCCTTTTAATAATGGGTAATGGGGTATGGCCCTCCTTTTAATAATATGTAATGGGGTATGGCCCTCGTTTTCCTTCCTTCCCGACCTATTTCCGATCACTATCATCGTGGTCCCTTCTAAACAGAACAGGCTTTGGTTTCCATCCCCCAGATGGCAGCGGCCGTCTCCAGCAGAGCTAAAAGGCCTGCTGGGAAGGGAAGGTTTTTGCAGGCATCAGCTAATTCTCCAGTTAACATTACATACGACTGTACTCCTCCGACAGAAAAGGACTTTCATAGAAAGGGACTCTGTTTTCATGTGGCATCAGTTCCTCACAGTATAATGAGATAGTGTGGACATCACAGGCATTGGGAAGCGTTCACTAATGTGTGTGTGTGTGTGTGTCCTCTAGTACTGTGCGCTTTAATAAGGCATTTCAACACAGGGAGATTCATGCCAGTTAACTCATTAGAGAGGCAAGCAGCTGTGAAACCTGGAGGTTTGTTTAATTGGTAGGTCTACTATCAACTTCAGCGTGCTGCCCCATCCACGGAAACTCTTAGAAGGGTACAGACGTAGTAGGCCACTGTTATATAACCAATGAAAGAACCTGAAACCCTGCTGTGTGGTATCCTTTATCTGCAGGTGATTGAAGTAGCGCCTTGGGAGATTGACTCATATTTGTCTACGATAGTAATAGTTGAGAACGTTAGAGCGCTACCATCGACTCAATACTTAGATGGATTCTATTTCTGGATCTGACATTAAAATGAAAGTGAGGTTGACAAATAGGTATCATGTGAATATATTGCGTGACTATCAAGCAGAATCCTTAAGGCTGGTTTATAGTCCGTCTGTCAGGCTGTAACGACATGTCTTTAGTAGACCATCACCGTGGCAAAACAACATTTCATTTATGCTAAAATGCAGACTGTCTGTAGACATCAGTGTACTACTAACAGTAGATCTTCCTCCACTGTTCCTGTCCCCATATGCCCTCATCTGCATGTACTTAGACCAACTGTAAACCAGGCTTTAGTGAAAAAAATTGTTCCATTTAAGAAAACCTAAACAACATTACATTATACTGTATAATCTATTGCAATTATTAGAGCCCTAGAAATAAAAAGTTAATGGTACACTATTGGATATTGTGGATGTTGTTGTCATCAGAGTTTCATAGCAGCAGATTGGGAAACTGGGCTGCAGAATCACCTGGTGTTGAAACGAGACTCAACCTGATTCATAAATCATCATCCTTCAACAACTCATTTTCTAGGTTCTTCTGTGCATGCATGTGACTCTCTCCTTAGAGATGAGCTACTTCTGATCTCAGTCTATCTCTCTCTCTCTCTTTTTTGAGTTTTTTTGTTGTTTATTTTATTTTTTACAGGGACAGTGCACATCACAAACTCTCTGTTTCTCTCCCTCTCCCTCTCTCTCTCCCTCTGCCTCTCTCCCTCTCCCTCTCTCTCTCCCTCTGCCTCTCTCTCTCTCCATCTCTCCATCCCTCTGCCTCTCTCCCTCTCCCTCTCTCTCTCCCTCTGCCTCTCTCTCTCTCCATCTCTCCATCCCTCCCTCTCAGTTGAATCCCTGCAGTTACCACGTTTTGAGGTAAGACCCAGATGCAGACTGTGTCGAAGTAACAAAGTTTATTACAACAGGGGCAGGCAAATGACAGGTCAAGGCAGGCAGGGGTCAATAATCCAGAGAGGGTGTAAAGGTACAGGACAGCAGGCAGGCTCAGAGTCAGGTCAGGCAGAGGTCGGTAATCCAGAGTAGTGGGGCAAAGGTAGAGGACGACAGGCAGGCTCAGGGTCAGGTCAGGCAGAGGTCGGTAATCCAGAGTAGTGGGGCAAAGGTAGAGGACGACAGGCAGATTCAGGGCAGGCAGAACGGTCAGAACCGGGAAACTAGAAAACAGGAGCAAGGAACAGGTGGGAGCAGGGAAACAAAACACTGGTAGGTTCTACGAACAAAACGAACTGGCAACAGACAAACAGAGAACACAGGTATAAATACACAGGGGATAAAGGGGAGGATGGGCGACACCTGGAGTGTGGTGGAGACGAGCACAAAGACAGGTGAAACAGATCAGGGCGTGACAACAGTTCCAGATTACATACAGAATATAAGACAGAAAAATAAGTTAAATGCTGTCTGACAATTATCACACTGGTGGTGAACAGTTATAACTGTCAGAGTAATTACTGTGGGTTCCTCTAAGTGCCACTGAGGTGTCCTCCATCCTCCATGTACAGACTTAACAGCTTACATGAACTGACTCTGGCTCTCACAGTTAGAAACTCCTCACTCCAAGGTTTCACACATCTTAGGCACTCCAGCACAGACAATAGGAGAAGAAAACAGCGGGAAATGTACTGGAAGGGAAAGAGAGAGGGAGAGATGTCAACTCACACTACATCGGGAGATCATTCCAATCCTCAGACCTGTGGAACTGCAAGCACAGAATCTTTGGAATCTTCAGGATATTCAGAATCTTCATTATTGGCAGCTGTCTCATACATGAGTGACACTGCTGAGCTGAAGAAGCTTCATAGTGGGATCAGAACATGCTCTGTTGTGCTTTTAAGAAGAGAACAATACCTGAGAAACAGTGGAGATATATGCGAAATACAGTTTTAGAAACAGACATTGTAATGTGTGTTGGATTCCTCTCCATAGGGATCTTGTCGCCAAGGTAATTCTACAGGAAGTGTTTGGACTATTTTTAACCAGAGCTGAAGGTTGGGTTTGGATCCATTAGAAGTGATTGGCAGAACTCCTTTTATCTCCAGAGTCCCTTTTTATTCTTTCATCTCCAGATGGAGAGCACATTAGCAGCCATATTTAATCAAAGCCCTGGCAGGGTGTCTTTTGTGCTGTGAGAGACCAAGTGCCATGTAATGTGAAGTTGGCTATCCAATTTTCTTTACGTTCAGTAAGTACTATTTTAGTGATTACATTACTCCCAACATGCATTGTCATAGGAGGACAGGCTTAGATGCTGAGTGTAACTCCCACTCCCGTAGATACAGTCAAGTATTTCAAACATATCACCAGCAGTGAGTCCATTCATTTTATGGTTAGTCTACTATCAGGCTGAAAGCAGGATGTCTCTGAGGGTGTTGTTAAGGTTAGTCTACTGTCAGGCTGAAGGCAGGATGTGTCTGAGGGTGGTGTTAGAGGTTAGTCTACTGTCAGGCTGAAAGCAGGATGTGTCTGAGGGTGGTGTTAGGGTTAGTCTACTATCAGGCTGAAAGCAGGATGTCTCTGAGGGTGTTGTTAAGGTTAGTCTACTGTCAGGCTGAAGGCAGGATGTGTCTGAGGGTGGTGTTAGAGGTTAGTCTACTGTCAGGCTGAAAGCAGGATGTGTCTGAGGGTGGTGTTAGGGTTAGTCTACTGTCAGGCTGAAAGCAGGATGTGTCTGAGGGTGGTGTTAAGGTTAGTCTACTATCAGGCTGAAAGCAGGATGTGTCTGAGGGTGGTGTTAGGGTTAGTCTACTGTCAGGCTGAAAGCAGGATGTCTCTGAGGGTGGTGTTAGGGTTAGTCTACTGTCAGGCTGAAGGCAGGATGTGTCTGAGGGTGGTGTTAAGGTTAGTCTATTATCAGGCTGAAGGCAGGATGTGTCTGAGGGTGGTGTTAAGGTTAGTCTACTGTCAGGCTGAAAGCAGGATGTGTCTGAGGATGGTGTTAGAGGTTAGTCTACTGTCAGGCTGAAAGCAGGATGTGTCTGAGGATGGTGTTAGGGTTAGTCTACTATCAGGCTGAAAGCAGGATGTGTCTGAGGGTGGTGTTATGGTTAGTCTACTGTCAGGCTGAAGGCAGGATGTGTCTGAGGGTGGTGTTAAGGTTAGTCTACTGTCAGGCTGAAAGCAGGATGTGTCTGAGGGTGGTGTTAGGGTTAGTCTACTATCAGGCTGAAAGCAGGATGTGTCTGAGGGTGGTGTTAGGGTTAGTCTACTGTCAGGCTGAAGGCAGGATGTGTCTGAGGGTGGTGTTAGGGTTAGTCTACTATCAGGCTGAAAGCAGGATGTGTCTGAGGGTGGTGTTAGGGTTAGTCTACTGTCAGGCTGAAGGCAGGATGTGTCTGAGGGTGGTGTTAGGGTTAGTCTACTGTCAGGCTGAAAGCAGGATGTCTCTGAGGGTGGTGTTAAGGTTAGTCTACTGTCAGGCTGAAAGCAGGATGTCTCTGAGGGTGGTGTTAAGGTTAGTCTACTGTCAGGCTGAAAGCAGGATGTGTCTGAGGGTGGTGTTAGGGTTAGTCTACTATCAGGCTGAAGGCAGGATGTGTCTGAGGGTGGTGTTAGGGTTAGTCTACTGTCAGGCTGAAGGCAGGATGTCTCTGTTGTTTGTCTTGCTCCAGAAGGAACACCAGTGACAGAGGACAAGGGCTTTGGCCACACACAGACACAGACACACACACACACACACACACACACACACACACACACACACACACACACACACACACACACAAAGGACAGGGATTGAATGAGTCCCTGGCAGGACGAGTTGTCTAATGGAACAGAGTGGTGACTGTGGCCCCATGGGAGATTATGCCACAGTCTTTCATAATGAGCGGCATAATGGCACGATTACAGCAGGGCTTAATGACTTAGAAATGGCCGCTTGCTGTCATAATGCACACCCTCTACTGCCATGCACGCTCCCCCAATGCCGTGCACGCTACTCAGCCCTCCTCCCTCATTAGGCCAGGCCTCTAATTAATGGACAATTTGGAAAATATACACACACAAACACACACACAGATACAGACAGACAAGCTCACACACATACACACACAGACACAGACACAGACACACGAACACACACACACACACACACACACACACACACACACACACACACACACACACACACACACACACACACACACACACACACACACAAATGTATTCAAATCAAATCAAATTTCATTGGTCACATACACATGGTTAGCAGATGTTAATGCAAGTGTAGCGAAATGCTTGTGCTTCTAGTTCTGACCATGCAGTAATATCTAACAAGTAATCTAACAATTTCACAACAACTACATTATACACAGAAGTGTAAAGGAATGAATAAGACTATGTACATATAAATATATGGATGAGCGATGGCCGAACGGCATAGGCAAGATGCAGTAGATGGTATAGAGTACAGTATAAACATATGAGATGAGAAATGTAGGGTATGTAAACATTATATAAAGTGTCATTGTTTAAAGTGACTAGTGATACATTTATTACATCCAATGTTTTATTATTAAGTGGCTAGAGATTTGAGTCAGTATGTTGGCAGCAGCCACTCAATGTTAGTGGTGGCTGTTTAACAGTCTGATGACCTTGAGATAGAAGCTGTTTTTCAGTCTCTCGGTCCCAGCTTTGATGCACCTGTACTGACCTCGCCTTCTGGATGATAGCGGGGTGAACAGGCAGTGGCTCGGGTGGTTGTTGTCCTTCATGATCTTTTTGGCCTTCCTGTGACATCGGGTGGTGTAGGTGTCCTGGAGGGCAGGTAGTTTGCCCCCGGTGATGCGTTGTGCAGATCTCACTACCCTCTGGAGAGCCTTACGGTTGTGGGAAACTCAGGCAGTGATACAGCCCGACAGGATGCTCTCGATTGTGTATCTGTAAAAGTTTGTCCGTGATGTGTACGCTGAGGAACTTAAAACTTTCCACCTTCTCCACTACTGTCCCGTCGATGTGGATAGGGGGGTGCTCCCTCTGCTGTTTCCTGAAGTCCACGATCATCTCCTTTGTTTCATTGACGTTGAGTGTGAGTTTATTTTCCTGACACCACACTCCGAGGGCCCTCACCTCCTCCCTGTAGGCCGTCTCGTCTTTGTTGGTAACCAAGCCTACCACTGTAGTGTCGTTTGCAAACTTGATGATTGAGTCATGGGTGAACAGGGAGTACAGGGGAGGGCTGAGAACGCACCCTTGTGGGGCCCCAGCGCTGAGGATCAGCGGGGTGGAGATGTTGTTTCCTACCCTCACCACCTGGGGGCGTCCCGTCAGGAAGTCCAGGACCCAGTTGAGCAGGGCGGGGTCGAGACCCAGGGTCTCGAGCTTAATTGCCAGTTTGGAGGGTACTATGGTGTTAAATGCTGAGCTGTAGTTGACGAACAGCAATCTTACATAGGTATTCCTCTTGTCCAGATGGGTTAGGGCAGTGTGCAGTGTGATTGCGATTGCGTCATCTGTGGACCTATTGGGGCGATAAGCAAATTGGAGTGGGTCTAGGGTGTCAGGTAAGGTGGATGTGATATGATCCTTGGCTAGTCTCTCAAAGCACTTCATAATGACGGAAGTGAGTGCTACGGGGCGATAGTCGTTTAGTTCAGTTACCTTAGATTTCTTTGCAACAGGAACAATGGTGACCCTCTTGAAGCATGTGGGGACAGCAGACTGGGATAGGAATTGATTGAATATGTCGGTAAACACACCAGCCAGCTGGTCTGCGCATGCTCTGAGGACGTGGCTAGGGATGCCGTCTGGGCCGGCAGCCTTGAGAGGGTTAACGGATTTAAATGTTTACCTCACGTTGGCTGCGGTGAAGGAGAGCCCGTAGGTTTTGGTAGTGGGCCGTGTCGGTGGCAAAGGGAGCAAATAAGCTGTTTAGTTTGTCTGGGAGCAAGACATCGGGATCCACGACGGGGCTGGTTTTCTTTTTGTAATCCGTGATTGACTGTAGACCCTGCCACATACGTCTCGTGTCTGAGCCGTTGAATTGCGACTCTACTTTGTCTCTATACTGACGCTTAGCTTGTTTGATTGCCTTGCGAAGGGAATAGCTACACTGTTTGTATTTGGTCATGTTTCCGGTCGCCTTGCCCTGATTAACCTGTTAGTGATCCCTTCGCGCGCCAATCCCTTCATCCAGTGAAACTGCAGATCGCCAAATTCAAACTACAGAAATATCAATATTCAAGATAACCGAAAATATAAGTGCAATACATCAAAATAAAGCTTAATTTAATGTTAATCCTGCCGCAGTGTCAGATTTCAAAAAGGCTTTATGGCGAAAGCAGACCATGCGATTATCTGAGGACAGTGCCCCGCATACAAATACATTAAAATAATTTTCAACCAGGCAGGTGGCAACACAAAAGTCAGAAATAACGATAAAATAAATGCCTTACCTTTTGAAGATCTTCTTCTGTTGGTACTCCAAAATGTCCCAGAAACATCACAAATGGTCCTTTTGTTCGATAATGTCCTTCTTTATATCCCCAAAATGTCCATTTATTTGGCGCGTTTGATTCAGAAATACACCGGTTCCAACTCGCCAACATGACTACAAAGTATCTAATAAGTAACCTGTAAACTTGGTCCAAACATTTCAAACAACGTTCCTAATCCAACCTAAGGTATCCTAAAACATAAATAATCGATAAAATTTCAGACGGGATATACTGTGTTCAATACCGGATAAATAAAACGTGAAGCGTGTTCCAGTTCCCATGCACCAAACAGTAGAGTCCACTTGGCTTGACACTCACAAAGAACAGCCATACTTCTTCATTTCTCAAAAGAAAAACATCAACCAATTTCTAAAGACAGTTGACATCTAGTGGAAGCCATAGGAACTGCAACCATGTTCTTATTAAATAGGGCTTTCAATAGAAATCTTATGGGAAATACTATGACCTAAAAAAAATTCCCCCTAGATGGTTTGTCCTCGGGGTTTCGCCTGCCAAATCAGTTCTAGAAAAACTACAACAGCCTGAAACTTTTTCTAAAGACTGTTGACATCTAGTGAAAGCCCTAGGAACTACAATTAAGGAGGACTTGGGCTTATAATTATAGTACTAGCCATTGAAAACAGTGGTAAGCTGAATTTTTTTTGGGGGGGGGTTGGTTTGTCCTCGGGGTTTCGCCTGCCATATCAGTTCTGTTATACTCACAGACATAAATCTACCAATTATATGCATATCCTAGCTTCTGGGCCTGAGTAACAGGCAGTTTACTTTGGGCACGCTTTTCATCCGGACGTGAAAATACTGCCCCCTATCCCTAAGAAGGTTTAAAAGCAGTGGTTCGCGCTTTCAGTTTTGCGCAAATGCTGCCATCAATCCAAGGTTTCTGGTTGGTGAAGGTTTTAATAGTCGCCGTGGGTACAACATCACCGATGCACTTGCTAATAAATTCATTCACCAAATCAGTGTATACATCAATGTTGTTGTTCGACGCTATCCGGAAGAAATCCCAGTCCACGTGATCGAAGCAATCTTGAAGCGTGGAATCAGATTGGTCGGACCAGCGTTGAACAGACCTGAGCACGGGCGTTTCCTGTTTCAGTTTCTGTCTGTAGGCTGGGAGCAACAAAATGGAATCGTGGTCAGAGTTGCCGAAAGGAGGGCGAGGGAGGGCTTTGTATCCGCTGCGGAAGTTAGAGTAACAATGATCCAGGATTTTGCCAGCCCGGGTCACGCATTCGATGTGCTGATAACATTTAGGGAGCCTTGTTTTCAGATTAGCCTTGTTAAAATCCCAGCTACAATAAATGCAGCCTCGGGATATGTGGTTTCCAGTTTATATAGAGTCCAATGAAATTCTTTCAGGGCCACCGAGGTGTCTGCTTGGGGGGGAGGGGGGGGGGGGGGGGGGTATACACGACTGTGATTAAAATCGAAGAGAATTCTCTTGTTAGATAATGCGGTCGGCCTTTGATTGTAAGGAATTCTAGGTCAGGTGAACAAAAGAACATGAGTTCCTGTATGTTGCTATGATCACACCACAACTCATTAATCATAAGGCATACACCTCTGCCCTTCTTCTTACCAGAGAGATGTTTGTTTTTGTTGGTGCGATGCGTGAAGAAACCAGGTGGCTGTACTGACTCTGATAACTTATCCTGAGTGAACCATGTTTCCGTGAAGCAGAGAATGTTGCAATCTCTGATGTCTCTCTGGAAGGCAACCCTTGCTCGGATTTCGTCTACCTTGTTGTCAAGAGACTGGACATTGTCAAGTAGTATCCTCGGGAGCAGTGGGCGATGTGCCCGTCTACGGAGCCTGACCAGAAGACCGCTCCGTCTGCCCCTTCTGCGGCGCCGTTGTTTTGGGTCGCCTGCTGGGATCCGATCCATTGTCCTGGGTGGTGAACCAAACAGAGGATCCGCTTCGGGAAAGTATTCCTGGTCATAATGTTGGTAAGTTGACGTTGCTCTTATATCCAATAGTTCCTCCCGGCTGTAGTAATTTTCTGGGGTAACAATGTAAGAAATAACACATAAAAAAACAAAATACTGCATAGTTTCCTAAGAACGCGAAGCGTGGCGGCCATATCTGTCGGCGCCGGATGTCGATATTCTAATGATTGTTGTGTTAGTGTTGAGAGAAGGACCTGTAATCAGCATTTCAGTTCTGTGTACACCAGGAGTATCATGAACACATAGCAAATACACTTTGACTTGGTTTTTATTTGATTGATTTGATTCTCCACAAAAAAAACACATCTAATGATGTCAGACAAAATCAAATTAAAAGGCTATAACTAACTGAACATGGTCCGTCATCAGGCTGCCATGTACAGTAGCTGTAACCCTCAGGATAAAGCTACATAATTAACGTTACCTGTGTTATGACAGGTAGGATTAAACACACATATGTTATCTTTCAAAGAGCTGAGAGTTCTCAGGAGGAAACAGACTTGCCAGGCTGTAAGGATTCAGACACCTCATCTAACGGGATCAGATGTCACGTCAGTCGAAGGTGTAATTTTCATTAACCTCCAGCCGTGCCATGATTTGAATGCTACAATTAGCTGATTGTGATTGATTGATAAAGTCAGTACTTTTTCTACTCTAGCGCCTGGAGGAGGTTGGCGGTAGATCATGCATGCTTTCATCTACCAACCTTCCCTCCCTTTCCCTCCACCTTTCTCTTTCTCCTCTCTCCCTCTCTTCCGCTCTCTCTAAACACCTGTTTTAATCTCCCTCCCCCCTCTCTTTCTCGCCCTCACAACCCTCTCTCTTTCTCTCCCTTTCCTTTTTACCCCTCCCTCTCTCTTTCTCTCTTTTTCTTTCTCCTCTCTCCCTCTCTTCCGCTCTTTCTAAACACCTGTTTTAATCTCACCCCCCTCTCTCTCTCTTTATCTCCCTCTCCTTTCTACCCCTCTCTCTCTCTCTCTCTCTCTCTCTCTCTCTCTCTCTCTCTTTATCTCTCTCCCTCTCCCTCTCTCCCTCTCTACCTCCCTCTCTCTCTCTCTCTTTTTTTCTCTCTCACTGAAGCTTGCGTGTCTTCCTGCAGCGGCTGTGCCAGAATTGTGGTCATGGCATGGGTAAAATGCTGGCCTTCTCAGCACAGCATGACTGCCACACGCTATGCAATAATGAATAGGGCCCAGCTGACACCACTGCAAAACAATCTAAATAAGGCTCCTCTTCCTAATCTATCTGGAGAAATGCAGAATGATATGTGTGAAGGCTCCGGCAAGAAAATATTTATCAGACTAATAAGGTTGACCAGTGATCAGTCTGGGATGTGGCGTGAAAAGGCTTATCTAACGAACATGTCAAAGCTTTCAGAGGGGCGGTCACTCACATTGATCTCTTCAGTCAGGCCTTCAGTCTGGAGCTCTCAGAGGGGTCAGGTCACTCACATTGAGCTCTTCAGTCAGGCCTTCAGTCTGGAGCTCTCAGAGGGGGTCAGGTCACTCACATTGATCTCTTCAGTCAGGCCTTCAGTCTGGAGCTCTCAGAGGGGTCAGGTCACTCACATTGATCTCTTCAGTCAGGCCTTCAGTCTGGAGCTCTCAGAGGGGGGGTCACTCACATTGATCTCTTCAGTCAGGCCTTCAGTCTGGAGCTCTCAGAGGGGTCAGGTCACTCACATTGATCTCTTCAGTCAGGCCTTCAGTCTGGAGCTCTCAGAGGGGTCAGGTCACTCACATTGAGCTCTTCAGTCAGGCCTTCAGTCTGGAGCTCTCAGAGGGGGTCAGGTCACTCACATTGATCTCTTCAGTCAGGCCTTCAGTCTGGAGAGGTCACAGTTTCAACATTGGAGTGGTCTGAAGTACTGAAAAACACTCAATTCGAGCAAATTAAGGTATGTGTTGGAGTTTTGTGTTTTGTGAAGGAGAGAAGTGTTAATGGTTTTCATATTCCTCTCTCTAGTTTACACACTTTTATGCCTTTTTCTCAAAATCAATCAATCATTCAAATGTATTTATATAGCCCTTCCTACATCAGCCGATGTCACAAAGTGCTATACAGAAACCCAGCCTAAAACCCCAAACAGCAAGCAATGCAGATGTAGAAGTACGGTGGCTCGGACTATGGACAATCTGGTCCATAGTTGGGAAATTCTATTTGTGGTGCTCCCCAGTGGTTTGAACGGTGTGTACATGTACAGTCTGGTTTATCTTTTACACAGATCTCTCACTGCTTCCCACAGAATCGTAACACAGAAATCCCAGTTATGTCTGCAGATATCTCACATGACCCTGTAAAAACTATTGAGAGAGCAGCACATTACAATATATCCAAGACACATATTATAAACCCTCCTTTCTCTC
Source organism: Salvelinus namaycush (assembly GCF_016432855.1). Classification (NCBI taxonomy): domain Eukaryota; kingdom Metazoa; phylum Chordata; class Actinopteri; order Salmoniformes; family Salmonidae; genus Salvelinus; species Salvelinus namaycush. The sequence goes on along the minus strand of NC_052316.1, from coordinate 40,337,178 downwards.
TCTCTCTCTCTCTCTCTCTCTCTCTCTCTCTCTCTCTCTCTCTCTCTCTCTCTCTCTCTCTCTCTCTCTCTCTCTTTCTCTCTCTCTCTCTCTCTCTCTCTCTCTCTCTCTCTCTCTCTCTCGCTCTCTCTCTCTCTCTCTCTCACCCTCCCACCCTCTCTCTCTCCCTCTGCTTCTGCCTCTCTCTCTCCATCCCTCCCTTTCAGTTGAATCCCTGCAGTTCAAGATTACATACAGAATATAAGACAGAAAATTAAGTTAAATGCTGTCTGACAATTATCACACTGGTGGTGAACAGTTATAACTGTCAGAGTAATTACTGTGGGTTCCTCTAAGTGCCACTGTTCTGGTAAAAAGCTGAGGAATAGGGCTGGAGAATTGAAACCACTCTGAAACAAGGCAACAGTAAACTTGGGTCAATTAGTGAGCAATTCAAGCTCAAATGTGATAGGAGATATTCTTGTTCAAAGTTTGGCATTTCAGTTGATTATGCCAGTGCCCCCGGCCTATCATTGTGATTTTGGAAATGCCGGATCTCTATTGCAAGACGCATCATTCACCCAAGTTTCGTAAAAATTGTGTCAGTGGTGTCTGAAATATTGCATGTGACTAACGTGCAAATGGATGGAGACAGAGCCTTAGTCCCCCTCCAATTTTTTGTTTTAGTCCTCCATGTGACCAATCAGAGCCCTCCTCACGACCAATTAGTGCCTCCGTGTGGTCGATATGAATGTTCTTGCATATGCTGAGCCTTGACAGTGTTTGCGAATCTTGTTACAATAAGAATATACTTGACTGATTTATATGCATTTGTGCCAGACCACGCCCACGTGAATGTTTATTGGTCAATAGCAGCCATGTTGTTTTGAGTACTAGTCTGGAAAGTACAGAGACGAGAGACTTTTGTCCATAGATGCCACATATCAAGTCTAGTACAGATCGGTCATTCAGTGCCAGAAGAGTAGCATTTGAAGAGTTTTCACAAAATTCTAAACGGCAGAAAATCCATGAGGCAATTGTGTTATTTGTGAATATGTACTGAATTTCATGACTTTAGGTCAAATGGGGTGAGGGGCGTGACCTTTCAAAATGTGTATTTTCAATTTCTTGTTATAGCGCCACCATCTGTAAATGCTTGATCTCTGTGGGAAGACACATCATTCACCCAACTTTAGTCAAAATCAGGACAGTTTAGTCAAAATCAGGACAATGCTGTCTGAGATATCGCGTGTAACTAACGCACAAACAACAGACGGACAGATACAGATCCACAGTCCCCTCCCCGATTTCATTGTGGGGGACAATTGATAGACAGAGTTGTGGAAGCAAGGACTGACCATCCATGATATCAAAATTATAGTTTTATCCATGTTTTGAGGCTATACGGTGTTTGTTTACATTTATAACATTTACAAGCATTGGAGTAAACAAGCTTCCAGACAAACAAAACACCTTCTTTGCCTTCTTTGAGGATAACACAGTGCCACCGACGTGGCCCGTTACCAAGGACTGTGGGCTCTCCTTCTCCTTGGCCAATGTAAGACATTTAAACGTGTTAACTCTCGAAAGGCTGCCGGCCCAGACAACATCCCTAGCCGCGTCCCCAGAGCATGCACAGACCAGCTGCCTGGTGTGTTTACGGACATATTCAATCGCTCCCTATCCCAGTCTGCTGTCCTCACATGCTTCAAGATGGCCACCCTTGTTCCTGTACCCAAGAATGCAAAGGTAACTGAACTAAATGAGTAGCACTCACTTCTGTCATCATGAAGTACTTTGAGAGGATAGTCAAGGATCATATCACCTCACCTCCACCTTACCTGACACCCTAGACCCACTTCAATTTGCTTACTGCCCCAATAGGTCCACAGACGATGCAATCGCCATCGCACTGCACGCTGCCCTATCCCATCTGGACAAGAGGAATACCTATGTAAGAAGGTATTGACTACAGCTCAGCATTCAACACCATAGTACCCTCCAAGCTCATCACTAAGCTTGAGGCACTGGGTCTCAACCCCGCCCTGTGTGATTGGGTCCTGTACTTCCTGACAGGCCGCCCCCAGGTGGTGAAGGTAGGAAACAACATCTCCACTTTGCTGCTTCTCAACACTGGGGCCCCACAAGGGTGCGTGCTCAGCTCCCTCCTGTACTCCCTGTTCACCCATGACTGCGTGGCCATGCACGCCTCCAACTCAATCATCAAGTTTGCAGACAGCACAACAGTGGTAGGCTTGATTACCAACAACGACTAGACGGCCTATAGGGAGGAGGTGAGGGCACTCGGTGTGTGGTGTCAGCAAAACAACCTCTCACTCAATGTCAACAAAACAAAGGAGATGATCATGGACTTCAGGAAACAGCAGAGGGAGCCCCCCCCCCCCCCATCCACATCGAATGGACAGTAGTGGAGAAGGTGGAAAGTTTTAAGTTCCTCGGCATACACATCACGGACAAACTGAAATGGTCCACCCACACAGTGTGGTGAAGAAGGCGCAACCCTCACAAAACCCTCACAAACTTTTACAGATGCACAATCGAGAGCATTCTGTCGGGCTGCATCACCACCTGGTATGGCAACTGCACCGCACACAACCATAAGGCTCTCCAGAGGGTAGTGCAGTCTGCACAACGCATCACCGGGGGCAAACTACCTGCCCTACAGGACACCTACAGCACCAATGTCACAGGAAGGCCAAAAAGATCATCAAGGACAACAACCACCCGACCACCCGACAACAACCACCCGAGCCACTGCCTGTTCACCCCGCTATCATCCAGAAGGCGAGGTCAGTACAGCTGCGTCAAAGAGACGCAGAAAACCAAGAGACAAAATAACAGCTTAAATCTTAAGGTCATCAGACTGTTAAACAGCCATCACTAACACAGAGAGGCTGCTGCCAACATACAGACATTAAATCATTAGCCACAAATAAATTGAACACTAGTCACTTTAATAATGCCACTTTAATAATGTTAACATATCTTGCATTACTCATCTCATATGTATATACTGTTTTTATATCATCTATTGCATCTTGCCTACGCCGCTCTGACATTGCTCATCCATATATTTATATGGATATATTCTTATTCCATTCCTTTTCTTAGATTTGTGTGTATTAGGTAGTTGTTTTGGAATTGTTAGATATTACTTGTTAGATATTACGGCACTGTAGGAAGCAGAAGCACCAGCATTTCACTACACCTGCAGTAACATCTGCTAAACATGTGGGACCAATACCATTTGATTTGATTTGAGCGTATCATTTGGGTTCTGATGGGGTTTTAGAATTGAACTGAGCTCAAGAAGGATTTAACATTCTTCAATAATTAAAGGGTATATATAATTAATTTAAAAGTCAAATGAATGTATCAACTGCGGATTGCCCACCCCTTTAAGAGGAAATGTGGGTGATATTTCTGAGGATGCTTCAGGTCCAATCATAGTCTCTGTCAGCGAGGCATCCATCTATCTCAGCATCTGTCTATTGGAAAGGTTGGGGATGAGTCCCAGCTGACATTTGAATACACCCCCTGGTTTTCAATTCCCCTCTGTTGCCTTTCTGCCCGGCTTTTCAGCCTAGTTTATATTGAGCTCATGCACCTCTATGGCCAAACCTGATCGATATGTTATTGCAGCATTATCAGATAGGACATATCTGCCATTTAGATTCCAGTGAGCTGGAACTCCGTGTTCTTTACCCCATGATTCTAGAATCTAAACCGTGTCCACAGCGGTATTTACGAAGGTAAACCTTTATCCTTTTCGAAGGTAAACCTTCATCTGCAATGTGTAACTTTTTGGGCGACCTGACCAAATGCACATAGAAATATGAGTTATAGATCTGTCATTCTCATTGAAATCAAGTTTAAGAAGCGGTTGATCTGTTCCTTGTGCGTTTTTGCGTCTTTTACTTTTAGTTTTGTACACCAGCTTCAAATAGCTGAAATACAATATTTTTGGTTATGGAATATATATTTCTCAGCGTTTTAGATGGTGAAATGATTCTCTACACTATACTTGCTTGTTTTGTCACATAATCTGAAATTTGGCGAACTATTCGAATTTTAGCAACCAGGAAATGAAGGACCGATTTCTGCATAGTGCATCTTTAAAGATTATCGCCTTCAGCATTGGGATAAAAGTTTTGTTGCTGCTGTTCCTTTTGAGTGAGAGTGTGATATGCCATAAAATAACTTTCATTTGTTAATTATCTCCCTAACCAATTAGTTAAGCAGCGTGATAATTCATGGCATGGATACTATTTTGTAAGTACTCTGTGTTGGCCTCATGCATTGGTAATGACAGAGGAGCTCAAATTGCCTTCCTATAGCTGTCTTCCATCTTTCATGCTTCCTGAGAGCCATCATTTATCAACAACATCAAATGGTCCCGTATAGGGACGAAAACAAACACTGATGCATTCGGGGATATATAGATATATTGTGTTCAAATGGTGCTGTGCTTTTCTTTTTGAAAATGTTTGGAGAAGTACACCCTCACCCTCACCCTCACCCTCACCCTCACCCTCACACACACACACACACACACACACACACACACACACACACACACACACACACACACACACACACACACACACACACACACACACACACACACACACACACACACACTGTGCCTTGGTGACAAATCATGTTCTTGAAGGATTTGATCAATTTCCTACCCATTTTCTTTTCTCAGTATGTTTGAAATGAAGTTTCATTGACTGCTTTCACTGTTCGTCTGCACCTGTTGTTTACGAATCTAATTTGTCCTAGGCCCCATAACTCGTTATGCTACGACCACCGCCCCGTAGCACTCACTTCCGTCATCATGAAGTGCTTTGAGAGACTAGTCAAGGACCATATCACCTCCACCCTACCTGACACCCTAGACCCACTCCAATTTGCTTACCGCCCCAATAGGTCCACAGACGACGCAATCGCAACCACACTGCACACTGCCCTAACCCATCTGGACAAGAGGAATACCTATGTGAGAATGCTGTTCATCGACTACAGCTCAGTTTTTAACACCATAGTACCAAACTTGTCATCAAGCTCGAGACCCTGGGTCTCGACCCCGCCCTGTGCAACTGGGTACTGGACTTCCTGACGGGCCGCCGCCAGGTGGTGAGGGTAGGTAACAACATCTGCACCCCGCTGATCCTCAACACTGGGGCCCCACAAGGGTGCGTTCTGAGCCCTCTCCTGTACTCCCTGTTCACCCACGACTGCGTGGCCATGCACGCCTCCAACTCAATCATCAAGTTTGCGGACGACACTACAGTGGTAGGCTTGATTACCAACAACGACGAGACGGCCTACAGGGAGGAGGTGAGGGCCCTCGGAGTGTGGTGTCAGGAAAACGTCAACAAAACAAAGGAGATGATTGTGGACTTCAGGAAACAGCAGAGGGAGCACCCCCCTATCCACATCGACGGGACAGTAGTGGAGAGGGTAGTAAGTTTTAAGTTCCTCGGCGTACACATCACAGACAAACTGAATTGGTCCACCCACACAGACAGCGTTGTGAAGAAGGCGCAGCAGCGCCTCTTCAACCTCAGGAGGCCGAAGAAATTTGGCTTGTCACCAAAAGCACTCACAAACCTCTACAGATGCACAATCGAGAGCATCCTGTCGGGCTGTATCACCGCCTGGTACGGCAACTGCTCCGCCCACAACCGTAAGGCTCTCCAGAGGGTAGTGAGGTCTGCACAAAGCATCACTGGGGGCAAACTACGTGTCCTCCAGGACACCTACACCACCCGATGTCACAGGAAGGCCATAAAGATCATCAAGGACAACAACCACCCGAGCCACTGCCTGTTCACCCCGCTATCATCCAGAAGGCGAGGTCAGTACAGGTGCATCAAAGCAGGGACCGAGAGACTGAAAAACAGCTTCTATCTGTTAAACAGCCAAATACTTATTTTCCACCATAATTTGCAAATAAATTCATTAAAAATCCTACAATGTGATTTTCTGGATTTCTTTTCCTCATTTTGTCTGTCATAGTTGAAGTGTACCTATGGTGAAAAGTACAGGCCTCTCTCATCTTTTTAAGTGGGAGAACTTGCACAATTGGTGGCTGACTAAATACTTTTTTGCCCCACTGTATCTTTATGTACGTATTCTTTATCCCTTTACACTTGTGTGTATAAGGTAGTAGTTGTGGAATTGTTAGGTTAGATTACTCGTTGGTTATTACTGCATTGTCGGAACTAGAAGCACAAGCATTTCGCTACACTCGCATTAACATCTGCTAACCATGTGTATGTGACAAATACAATTTGATTTGATTTGATTTGCTATGCTATCCTCTTTCTCAGATTCCGTCACTGCGTTGAGTCAGCAATACTCTTCAAACATTCAGGGAAACATTAGAAGTTGAGTGGATTGGGTTTCGCGTATCTGCGGTATGTATACTCTGAAGAATGTTGTTGTCATAACAACCAGTACCTTCTCTCTGTACCCCAGGTGGTGTATTAGGCTGTCAAGCCTTCTGATCCATCCTCTATTTCTAAAACAAACAATTCAGAAAGTAGGCCTACTGCGCTCAAATTCACACACGAAGGGAAACATATTCTAATGCTGTCTGTAAGAAGCGAGGTTTCAGACAGGGGCAGCATTCGACGGGAAGACTGGGGAAAGATTGGGGAAAACATGTCTCCTTTTGATTGGAGTCAGGACAAAACATTTCAAGGCCTGACCCCCCCCCCCCCCCCTCCACATTCTATTCTGGACACCTCTGTGTACACTGCGTGGGTCTTTCTCCAATACGACGCATGTCAAACTAAATAGTTGATTTTTTGTTGAGGAAATTGCGAAGTAAAGAGGTTGTAGCAGGAGATTAGGATCCTGAGGATCAAGAGTGTGACGTCTGAATACCACGGAGATTAACGCGTGGCGCCCATTAATCCCGGATGGTGAAGGCCTTACCCATGAGTCTGCTCTGGACAACAAGTTTGAAGATGAGACGATATTAATCTTCCCACTGTGTGTTGGTATTGGCGTCACAGTTAAGGGTCTGAGAGGGCATTGTAAATGGAAGTAGCCTTGTAACGGCAGGGAAATTGATGCAGGCAGTAAATCACATGCAGAATTCTGGGTCCATAAGGAGCATGGCAGAATTATCTCTTTATTTTCTGTTTTATGCATCAGGTTTAACACATTAAACAGCTTCTCTGCTGGAGGAGTTTTGGGTTCCTGTAGAGATCCTGTCAGAGGAAGGGTTGGTCGCTGGTGTTGCTGGTGTCTTTACTGTCTACTATGTTCACTGGCTTATTCACATGAGTTTTTAGACAATAGACTATCAAGAAATATTCCGTTGACTCTTCAAATACTGTAAATTGAAGAAGATTCAATACCCAAGGACATGCTTTGATCTGTCCAGTTCACTATCTCAAAAAAATATTAGAATTCAAATTTTTATATTCAGAACTTGTCTTGCTCTCTTCCCTCTTTATGAATTATGTATGTTAGTCCCTTTTATACACATTTAGTACCGCTGCTTCAACACTGGTTGGTACAAAAAATTAAGACTGTGTCCCCTACATGAGTAGGAAAGCCTTGACAAGAAGCAGATGGCAACAAAAAACAGGTGGCTTAATTATATCACCACAACTTTGCACCTCAATCAGAGACTGAGTTTAGACAGTGTTAATCTCTCTCTCTCTCTCTCTCTCTCTCTCTCTCTCTCTCTCTCTCTCTCTCTCTCTCTCTCTCTCTCTCTCTCTCTCTCTCTCTCTCTCTCCATCTTCTATGATAATAAAGCAGACCACCCCAGGGAGTTAGGAAAAGCCCAGAACTTTAAAACACCATTTCCTCATACTGATATCTGACATCAAGCTCAGAGGGGAGTCAGGGGCTGCATCTAAATCGTTTTGAGTGGCTTCTTCTTCTCCTTTCCGTCATCTGCAATGACTTGATAGGACAGGTGAAAATGAGACTTTGCTTCTCGTTTGCCCAATTATTTCATAATACAGATGGAATTACACGTTAGATGACTGAGATTCCCCGCATTATCAGCAACATTACAGAGACCATTTCTGACAAAAACCTACCAGACTCTTTCTTTACCGAACAGCTCTATTTGACATCGTAAGGTAACCTGTCTCTCTTTGCCATCGTAGGGTAACCTGTCTCTCTTTGCCATCGTAGGGTAACCTGTCTCTCTTTTCCATCGTAGGGTAACCTGTCTCTCTTTGCCATCGTAGGGTAACCTGTCTCTCTTTGCCATCGTAGGGTAACCTGTCTCTCTTTGCCATCGTAGGGTAACCTGTCTCTCTTTGCCATCGTAGGGTAACCTGTCTCTCTTTGCCATCGTAGGGTAACCTGTCTCTCTTTGCCATCGTAGGGTAACCTGTCTCTCTTTGCCATCGTAGGGTAACCTGTCTCTCTTTGCCCACAACTTTGTCAGCACACTCATATGTACGTCAACAGATTGTTCAGAAGCAGCCACTCACTGCCATACTGTACATTCTGCTTTGCAGTGGGAGATAACAGCTCAGCACTCTCTTCCAGTGGAGGGATATGAAGGCCCTTCCCCTATCCTATGGGTTACATCTCCATAATGGCCTCATTATTCAACGCTGGTGGTGAAGTAATGAGTCTCTCACTAGATGCTGAGTATCACCTTTTTTGAGAGGTTGCATCCAGAATTCATCCTGATGGTTAGTACTTTGGGGAGATACCGTGGCAGAGAGAGATAATGAATGTGTTTAAGTTTGGTTTGGTAGGACAAAAGCTGCGGCATGAGATATAGCTGAAGAACAATGTATTTATCCCACTCCAGTGTAGCTCTAGAGTACTAGCTGATTGTATTGTGTTTAGCCATCCTTTCTCTTTTATGTCCACGTGGATCATTTTCAAAGTCATATCTATCGATTCGAGCCTGGTTTATGCATCAGAGTTTTACATTTTTAAAGGTCATAAATTTGCTTTATCATCATATCTATATTTCTGGCATCATCCACTGTGTTTCCTATTTGAACAGGACATCACTGAATATATTATGATTACTGTTCCTTCTCCAGGAAAACTACTAGGCAGCACACAAACTGTGACGAGTGATAATAATGAGGTCTTTGCTGTTAGAGTGTATCTGCCAAGGAACTTCTCCCCTCAGTGTATTGAGGCCCGTCAGGATTAGCTAACGGCCGGTGGGCTGTGTGTCTGCAGATTGAATCTCTGTGTATCTCAGAGGACGTTCCATGTTATAGTTGATACGAAAAAGCAGATCCTAAGAGTAGCTTTGACGAAACAGCTACATGGAAAATATAGACGAAGCAATTCCATATTTAAGTGATTTACATAATCTGGCTATTGTGTAAGCATCTGGTAGAAGTTTTATCTTTTATGTGTCTGTATCTGTCTTTTGTTGTGTTGTGTGTGTGAGAGGGTGTGTATTCTGTAGAATGGCTCTCTTTATTAAGTCTAGCTGGGTTGTGTTGTAGTGAGTGAGTGAGTGAGTGAGTGAGTGAGTGAGTGAGTGAGTGAGTGAGTGAGTGAGTGAGTGAGTGAGTGAGTGAGTGAGTGATTGAGTGAGTGAGAGAGTGAGAGAGTGAGAGAGTGAGAGAGTGAGTGAGTGAGTGAGTGAGTGAGTGAGTGAGTGAGTGAGTGAGTGAGTGAGTGAGTGAGTGAGTGAGTGAGTGAGTGAGTGAGTGAGTGAGTGAGTGAGTGAGTGAGTGGGGCTTCCTCTGACACCGCCTGGTATAGAGGTCCTGAGTGGCAGGAAGCTTGGCCCCAGTGATGTAGTGGGCCGTACGCACTACCCTCTGTAGTGCCTTGCGGTCGGAGGCCGAGCAGTTGCTATACCAGGCGGTGATGCAACCAGTCAGGATGCTCTCTATGGTGCAGCTGTATAACTTTTTGAGGATCTGAGGACATGCCAAATCTTTTCAGTCTCCTGAAGGGAATAGGCGTTGTCGTGCCCTCTTCACGACTGTCTTGGTGTGTTTGGACCATGATAGTTTGTTGGTGATGTGGACACCAAGGAACTTGAAGCTGTCAACCTGCTCCACTACAGCCCCGTCGATGAGAATGGGGACGTGCTCGTTCCTCCTTTTTCTGTTGTCCACAATCATCTCCATTGTCTTGATCACATTGAGGGAAAGGTTGTTATCCTGGCACCACACTGCCAGGTCTCTGACCTCCTCCCTATAGGCTGTCTCATCATTGTCAGTGATCAGGTCTACCACTGTTGTGTCGTCGACAAACTCAATGATGGTGTTGGAGTCGTGTTTGGCCATGCAGTCATGGGTGAACAGGGAGTACAGGAGGGGACTGAGCACGCACCCCTGAGTGGCCCTGAATATTGACCTGTTTAATGGTCTTACTCACATCGGCTACGGAGAGCGTGATCACACAGTCTTCCGGAACAGCTGATGCTCTCATGCATGCTTCAGTGTTGCTTGCCTCGAAGCAAGCATAGATGTTATTTAGCTCGTCTGGTAGGCTCGTGTCACTGGGCAGCTCTCGGCTGTGTTTCCCTTTGTATTCCGTAATAGTTTGCAAGCCCTGCAACATCTGACGAGCGTCAGAGCCAGTGTAGTATGATTCAATCTTAGTCCTGTATTGACGCTTTGCATGTTTGAAGGTTCGTCGGAGGGCATAGCTGTCTGTCTTGTCTGTTGTGTGACTGTGTAATACGACCATTGAGTGTGTATCTGTTTGCAGATTTCTCTGTGTCTCTGTGCCAGCGGAGGCTGCTGAGGGGAGGACGGCTCATAATAATGACTGGAACGGAGCAAATGGAATGGCATCAAACACATGGAAACCATGGAAACCGTGTGTTTGATGCATTTGATACCGTTCCAGTCATTCCGCTCCAGTCATTACCACAAGCTTGCCCTCCCCAATTAAGGTGCCACCAACCTCCTGTGGTGTGCCTTGTGTGTAATTGTGTACAATGTAATTGTTACTGTGTTGTTGTGTTGTGTGTATTGTGTACCCTGGCTGTCTGTGAGCTCCAGGGGCGTAAAAACAGGGCCCTCGCCTGCCATCTGAGCCCCAGTACAGCAGCATAGTGACGGATGGCGTGCGTGTCCAGCTCCAGGCCTCTCTGGAACCATGATAGATACCCTTACAAACACTGCCTTGTTGTACCCAGGGATACTGTACGTAAACTGTGCTGAGGCTAATTAGCTGGTCTACACACGCACACACGCACGCACGCACGCACGCACGCACGCACGCACGCACGCACGCACACACACACACACACACACACACACACACACACACACACACACAGTAACGTCTGCTTCCAACTCACACTCTCAAACACATAGATCCCCTGAACGCAGCTCACTTTCCAGCCCACTTTCCAGCTCACACTCTCAAACACATAGATCCCCTGAACACAGCTCACTCTCCAGATCCCAATTACCTGAATTCTGATCACCTGTTCACACACCTGTATGTCTTGATCACACACTATTTAGTTCAGTTCTTTGCACCCCATCATAGTGAGGATTTTTTTTTTACACATTCTATTTGGAGCTTTGATTATTTCCATATTAGTCCTCCCGTGTATCGTAGTTTTTGGCCATCCTCACTAACAACTTATTTTTGCCTATTCCCTGCCTGTACTTTTGCCTATCAGATTTCCTGTCGTCAACCTCTTGCCTGATCTCCCTGACTACATTACTAGCCTTTTCCCTGCCTGTACTGTTGCATTTTTGGAGTTTCTGTGTATGACCTTCTCCCTGCCCCTGGACCCAGCTACCTGCCTCCTCCTGAGGTCCTTTGCCAAAAACACCTGCTGCGCCATGCGCTTAAAACCAGCACTCTGTCTCCCATCGTACTCATTTTACACACACCAGGAAGCCATACAAGCTAGAACCCCCACTGGGTATTCTTAACTATATGGCCCTGGATGCTGTCTGGTACACTTAACTATATGGCCCTGGATGCTGTCTGGTACACTTAACTATATGGCCCTGGATGCTGTCTGGTACACTTAACTATATGGCCCTGGATGCTGTCTGGTATACTTAACTATATGGCCCTGGTTGCTGTCTGGTATACTTTACTATATGGCCCTGGATGCTGTCTGGTATACTTAGCTATGTGGCCCTGGTTGCTGTCTGGTATACTTAACTATGTGGCCCTGGTTGCTGTCTGGTATATTTAACTATGTGGCCCTGGATGCTGTCTGGTATACTTTACTATATGGCCCTGGATGCTGTCTGGTATACTTAGCTATGTGGCCCTGGTTGCTGTCTGGTATACTTAACTATGTGGCCCTGGTTGCTGTCTGGTATATTTAACTATGTGGCCCTTGTTGCTGTCTGGTATACTTAACTATGTGGTCCTGGATGCTGTCTGGTATACTTTACTATATGGCCCTGGATGCTGTCTGGTATACTTAACTATGTGGCCCTTGTTGCTGTCTGGTATACTTAACTATGTGGCCCTGGTTGCTGTCTGGTAAACTTAACTATGTGGCCCTGGTTGCTGTCTGGTAAACTTAACTATGTGGCCCTGGATGCTGTCTGGTATACTTAACTATGTGGCCCTGGATGCTGTCTGGTATACTTAACTATGTGGCCCTGGTTGCTGTCTGGTATACTTAACTATTTGGCCCTGGTTGCTGTCTGGTAAACTTAACTATGTGGCCCTGGTTGCTGTCTGGTATACTTAACTATGTGGCCCTTGTTGCTGTCTGGTATACTTAACTATGTGGCCCTGGTTGCTGTCTGGTATACTTAACTATGTGGCCCTGGTTGCTGTCTGGTATACTTAACTATGTGGCCCTGGTTGCTGTCTGGTAAACTTAACTATGTGGCCCTGGTTGCTGTCTGGTATACTTAACTATGTGGCCCTGGATGCTGTCTGGTATACTTAGCTATGTGGCCCTGGTTGCTGTCTGGTATATTTAACTATGTGGCCCTGGTTGCTGTCTGGTATACTTAACTATATGGCCCTGGTTGCTGTCTGGTATACTTTACTATATGGCCCTGGATGCTGTCTGGTATACTTAACTATGTGGCCCTGGTTGCTGTCTGGTATACTTAACTATGTGGCCCTGGTTGCTGTCTGGTAAACTTAATTATGTGGCCCTGGTTGCTGTCTGGTAAACTTAACTATGTGGCCCTGGTTGCTGTCTGGTAAACTTAACTATGTGGCCCTGGTTGCTGTCTGGTAAACTTAACTATGTGGCCCTGGATGCTGTCTGGTATACTTAACTATGTGGCCCTTGTTGCTGTCTGGTATACTTAACTATGTGGCCCTGGTTGCTGTCTGGTATACTTAACTATGTGGCCCTGGATGCTGTCTGGTATACTTAACTATGTGGCCTTGGATGCTGTCTGGTATACTTAACTATGTGGCCCTGGTTGCTGTCTGGTATACTTAACTATGTGGCCCTGGTTGCTGTCTGGTATACTTAACTATGTGGCCCTGGTTGCTGTCTGGTAAACTTAACTATGTGGCCCTGGTTGCTGTCTGGTATACTTAACTATTTGGCCCTGGTTGCTGTCTGGTATACCTAACTATTTGGCCCATCATCTATTGTAGATTTATCTCCTTACAGCAGCGGGACCCGCGCCTCGCTCCACTTTCATTAAAGAGAAGAGAGCAGAGAGAGAGAGAGGGAGGAATAGGAGGAATAGGAGGATAGATAGAGAGAGAGAAAGAGGGAGTGGGAGGAATAGGAGGACAGAGAGCAGAGAGAGAGAGAGAGAGAGAGAAAGAGGGAGGTGGAGGAATAGGAGGATAGAGAGCAGAGAGAGAGAAAGAGGGAGGGGAGGAATAGGAGGATAGAAAGCAGAGAGAGAGAAAGAAACACAGAAAGATGAACAGAGATAGAAGCAGGTGGAGAGAGGGGTGTGGAGAAATATTGGGTTAAATATAGATGGGTATCGCTGAGGGAGAGAAATAGAGAAAGATTGAATTTAATGAACCCTGCGGACGGTGCTATCTGGGCTCTGTGTGATGCTATCTCACCCTTGGCCCTCACTGTCAGAACCCTAGAGCCCCTCCAACCAGCAGCAGGAACCACAGCAGCACTGACTTTGAAGCCCACTGAGAGGGGAGAGGGTAGACAGCGATCTACCTACCCCTCTAAACAAACACTCCCTCGACAGTCTGCCTCATCTCTCCCTCTATACACATCTCTCAACCTCTGTCGCTGTTACTCTCACTCTCTCTCTCTCTCTCTCTTTCTCTTTGTCTCTCTCTCTCGCTGTCTCTCTTTTCACTCCCTCCCTCTCTGGCTTGCACTATTCACCTCCGTACTTGCGAGAGAGGGGGGAAGGGAGAGAGTGAGTGGAGGCAAAGTTTTCTGAACAATTTACTGAAGGATCAGACAAATCCATTAAAGGCCCAGTGTGGTCAGTTATTTTTCCTGTGTCTTATATCATACAGTATTTATATGACCTTCTAATCAGCAGGTTTGCATTGTTGGGAGTTTCGGCTTTCCATGGTGACATCGCCATTCTTCAGGCTAGGGTCCTTTTTTCTCAATTTCCGCCTGACTGACGTTCCCAAAGTAAACTGCCTGTTGCTCAGGCCCTGAAGTCAGGATATGCATATAATTGGTACCATTGGAAAGAAGACACTTTGAAGTATGTAGTAATGTTAAAATAATGTAGGAGACTATAACACAATAGATATGGTAGGAGAAAATCCAAAGAACAACCAACCAGAATTATTTTTTTTGAGAGCCAATGCTTTTTCAATGGAACGTATAGGGAAATAATTAAATCTAGCTCCAGTATGCAATTCCTATGGCTTCCACTGGGTTCAAGGTTTCAGGCTTGTGTCTTCCAAAACGAGTAAGAATAATGAGTTTTAATACAAGGACACCTGCTTGGAAATTTGTGTGTGCGAGCCATGAAGACAACGCGCACCTGCTAATATCGCTTTCCTATTGAACATACTTCTTTCCGTATGAAATATTATAGTTTGATTACATTTTAGGGTATCTGAGGAGTAAATAGAAATATATTTTGACTTGTTGAAACAAAGTTAAGGGGTAGATTTTCAGCCCGTTGAACGAGTGGATTACTGAAATCGATGGCGCCAACTAAACAGACTTTCTTGGGATATAAAGAAGGATGTTATCTAATTAAACGACACTACATATTATAGCTGGGACCCTTTGGATGATAAATCAGAGGAACATTTTCAGAAAGTAAGTGAATATTTAATCGCTATTTGTGAATTTATGAAACCTGTGCCGGTGGAACAATCTGTAAAGCCTGCTGTAAATCGGACAGTGCAGTTAGATTAACAAGAATTTAAACTTTCAACCGATATAAGACACTTGTATGTACCTAAATGTTGAATATCCATAATCTGTAAGGTTATTTATATGAATTGTGCGCCCTCCAGTTTCACCAGAAGTTGTCCCACTAGCGGAACGCCTAGCCTTAAGAAGTTTTTAATAGACCAATAACAAAGAGAGTTCCAAAACTTTCTGTCAATAACAGCTAGTGAGAGAGAGAGAGAGAGAGAGAGAGAGAGAGAGAGAGAGAGAGAGAGAGAGAGAGAGAGAGAGAGAGAGAGAACTTGTCTTAGAGAGATGACTGAGAAAGAGAGAGGAGCAAGGGAGAGTGAGGAGCAAAGTAGGTAGAAAGAAAAACGGAGAGCGAGAGAGATGTGTGTGATTGTCGTATTTGGTGATATCAGTTAAATGAGGTGCTGTCCCAACCTTAATAGATGCAGGAGGAAGTTGTCACACCGCTAGCATGATTAATTAGTGTTTGCCTCTTAAATCCCAATCCAAGCAGTGCTTTAGGAGAGACAGTGAATTCTTCTTCATTTGGCCTGTCAGGGTTACAAAGAGGAAAGGTAACCCAAATCAGCCTGGCCAGAGACAGCTGCTTCCTCATAATCATGATGATGTGGCTGGAGTATATCCATACACCATCCGCCTGTGACACCTCAAACAAGCTGACAATAATCAAATCCATACCCGGCGGTGGTGCCAGGATTACCTTCTCCTAACAGATGTTGACTAGCGCTCTGTCGGTTTCTCTGTGTGAACATTCAGGTTTAATAGACAGAAGTCCATATTGAGAGTAATTGTTCATAGCAATGGCGTGTGGGGATTGTGTGAACAAAGAAGAATCCGCTTATTGGTGACAGACTAATATTTAAAGGGTGACAGATAGCAGTAATTTCACTTGGTGTCCAAAAGCCTTCTCTTTTCCTCCAATGTCCTTTGGGGGAGGAAATACCTCCAGAGCCTCTATTGCAGTGGCAACCATGGTCTGTTTATTAGATCCTGAAATAGACTACATTATATCTAGAGCTGTGAATTGCCAGGGACCTCACGATACGATACTATCATGATACTTATGTGCGGATACAATACTGTGATTTTATTGCGATTTGATGTTCCAAACATATTTCTCACCATTTGTCTGCTGCATAGAGACGAGAGAACAATTCGAAAATGAGTTTTGATCAGTCATTGAAATAAAAGTGCTGAAAACAAATTGACTCCCTATTTAAGAAGAAAATGGAGATCAAGCTATGAAGGAAAAATACTGGATTTTGGTGCAGGTACAACCATATAGAGCAAGAAATAATCTTGTGATATTGTCAAAAAGATACACTATACTGTCATACATATCATACACACACATGTAACTGTATAGATTTTCCCTCCTTATCACTAATTATTTCATATCATATCCTATTTCCATATATTTGTGTTCAGTTAGTTGTGGGATATGTTTCTATGATGATTAACTCTGTATGTTTCACTGCCAGTTCTCCTTACACACTAATACATATACTATATCATATAATATATACCACATCCAAACAAAACAATCGCAAAAATACAATCAGACCCGTGTGGAATTGCACCCCAGGGTCCATACATCATGCTATTTTAAAGGGTTTCAGAACCACAACAAATAAAATGGACCCTCAAGGGAGGAGAAACATTTCAAACCAACAGCTGCTTTTATGCTTAACGCAATCATTGTTTTCTTTCTGCATGTGCTGAATGCATACCCCGACACATTGCTATACATTTAGTTGAACACAAGTAATGTAATGTAATGTAATGTAAAGCAGATTGGTAGAGGGGTGTTGTGGACAGAAACCAGACCAACTAGCTGGCCATTGGTCTAACATTGTAAAGACAGATGCTTGGGACGAGAAGCAGGTACAGGGAGTGAATATTTAATGAGTAACGGACATGAAACAGAATACGGACAGCGTCTGGACAGGGGAAATGATAACAATGCTGATACAGGGAACATACAGGGAAGCAGACAGAAATAGGGAAGGGAATCAACAAATTAAAGGAGTCCAGGTGAGTCCAATGATGCGCTACTGCGTGTGATGGTGACCGGTGATGAAGCACAGGTGCACGCAACTATGGTAACAGGGGTGTGTTATGAAGGCAGAGAGCGGGAGCAAGCGTGACAAAAAAACATTTTTTTTTACTACGCTAAACAATTATTTCTTTTGAGGTTGGAGTTGAGCCTGTGAAAGGTCAACATTTTCAGGGCAGTCTTTTCTGTGTATCTTATTCATAGTTGTTTTGTTTCTATTTTTTTGGTTCTAGATAGCAACTTTTTTTCTAGGAGTTTAGGAAATATGAGCTTTTTGATGATATAATGTTGTTAACATTTGTTTTGACATTAGTTTTTTGGATTCAGCCATAAATAGACCTACACACACAACATCAAATGGAAACAACAGGAGTGAATGAAGAATCCACTGATCTGCAGTGGCCTCCTCAGCCTTCTTTATCCTCCTCCCAGAGTGGACTCCTCAGCCTCATTTATCTTCCTCCCAGAGTGGACTCCTCAGCCTCATTTATCTTCCTCCCAGAGTGGACTCCTCAGCCTCATTTATCTTCCTCCCAGAGTGGACTCCTCAGCCTCGTTTATCTTCCGCCCTGAGTAGTATCCACAGCCTCGTTTATCTCCCCCCCAGAGTGGACTCCTCAGCCTCGTCTATCTTCCTCCCAGAGTGGACTCCTCAGCCTCGTTTATCTTCCTCCCAGAGTAGCCTCCTCAGCCTTGTTTATCTTCCTCCCAGAGGGGCCTCCTCAGCCTCGTTTATCCTCCTCCCAGAGTGGACTCCTCAGCCTCGTCTATCTTCCTCCCAGAGTGGACTCCTCAGCCTCGTTTATCTTCCTCCCAGAGTAGCCTCCTCAGCCTTGTTTATCTTCCTCTCAGAGTGGCCTCCTCAGCCTCGTTTATCCTCCTCCCAGAGTGGACTCCTCAGCCTTGTCTGTCCTCTTCCCAGAGTGGACTCCTCAGCCTTGTCTGTCCTCCTCCCAGAGTGGACTCCTCAGCCTTGTCTGTCCTCATCCCAGAGGGAGTGGAGTCTCTTGTTAGTCACTGCTGTTGGAGAGGTTGTCTGTGGACAGATTGCTCTCGGCAGTCATAGGAGTTAGAGTCCTCTGGAACACATTCATCTGCAGCGTCTTCACATTGTCCAACATATGTGGCAATAGATCAAGCACCTGTTCCTCCTGCTCACATCTGTCTGCACCCACCGAGCGACTCCTCTCTGACTGTTATTTCCCAGACAGATACAGATGACCATGCTTCCCCTGCCTGATGCCCATGATGAATAGGCCTGCACACTCTTCTGTTTCTCTCTTCGCAACAGAGGAGAAATGTGGAGGTATTATTAAACATTAGGACGCTCTAGTCTACAGGCCTGTCCAGTGGGGAGGAACTCACTGTTCTCATTGAGTAGAGCAGCACATTTTGTCTGTTTGACTCCTCTCCTCTCCTCTCCTCTCCTCTCCTCTCCTCTCCTCTCCTCTCCTCTCCTCTCCTCTCCTCTCCTCTCCTCTCCTCTCCTCTCCTCTCCTCTCCTCCAGTGCTATCCTCTACTCTCTTTTCTTCTCTTTCTCTTCTCGTCTCTTCTCTTCTCTCTCCCCTTCATTCTTGTCCTCTCCTCTTACCCCTCTCCCTCCTCTCCCTATCCCGCCACCTCTTCCCTCCTCTCATCTCCTTCCCTCTCCTGCTCTCCTCTCCTCTTCTCTCCTCCCGTGCTGTTCTATCCTCTCCTTTCCTCCCGTGCTCTCCTCACCTCCCGTGCACTTCCATCCTCTTCTCTCCTCTCCTCCCGTGCTCTCCTCACCTCCCGTGCACTTCCATCCTCTTCTCTCCTATCCTCCTGTGCTCTGCTCTTCTCTTCTTTCCTCTCCCCTCCTCTCCTCCTTCCCTCCTCTTCTCCCCTCATCTGCTTCTCTGCCTCCTCTCCTCCTTGCCTCCTCTCCTCCCCTCATCTGCTTCTCCGCCTCCTCTCCGGGCACCAGAACTCCAGAGTTGTTATTCCAAAGCAAAGACCTTTGCTGTCATGGAACTGTTCTGCAAGGAAAACATCAGGAGAAACATTTACTGATTCTGTTTGCAGCAAATAGAATGGGCTCCTTTCTGGAGGCTGTCTTTGACAGTTATCTTATGTAGGCCAGCAGCAGACACCGGATATATTTCTCACTGTTCATTTGCATGGAGGAACTGGAGAGCAGGACAGCAGTATGGAATGTTTTTGCCTCTTAGCAGAACTGTGTGAGAAAGAGGGTTGCCCCATAGCCAGTGGTACTTTCTGCAGATGGAAGCTGCCTGTTGTTGTGGACTGGAGAGGAGTTGGATGTCCTTAGGTTGTCCTCCAGTTGAGCTGGAGAGAATTGGCGTGTCTGAAAGATGGGCAGAGACACTCTCAACGCTCTCACTTATCCAAGATGAGTGGAACCAACGTGCCCAGACAGAAATCAACAGTAGGTCCTGTATTTGTCTTTGTTGGTTCTGTGGAGGGGTTGTGGTTGGCTCATATCCAGTTGATGTAGAAGCCATGTTGTTTGTTTGCTGCATCAAAAGCTATGTACACAAGTTCCACAAACGTATCCCTCTGCACCACAGACATGTCAAAACATAACATTTTGTATGATGATAAAACAGTGAAGAGTATTTTCAGTAAGGGAATCATACTGCATTTGTACTGCAGCAGAGTTTAAGTACTGTAAGAGGTAAGAGGCATGAGATAAATCCTGTAACACGGTTCCATTCAACCGAAGTCCGTCAGCCAGCCAGTCAGCCAGCCAGTCAGCCAGCCAGTCATCCAGCCAGCCAGTCAGTCAGTCAGTCAGTCAGTCAGTCAGTCAGTCAGTCAGTCAGTCAGTCAGTCAGTCAGTCAGTCAGCCAGCCAGTCAGCCAGTCAGCTAGTCATTCAGCCAGCCAGTCAGCCAGTCATCCAGCCAGCCAGCCAGTCAGTTAAAAAGTAATAAGGAAAAGACATGCGAACTGACCTGGCGCTCAGGGATGGGTGTATGCGTGACTGTAGCATTGTGTGACCATGCATGGATCACGGTTTCATGCTTCATCTGTTATCTTCCCGTTGCAGTGTTAATTTCGTCAACAATAACTAGGACGAAAAAATACTTGTCAATTACATTTCTTTCCTGACTAAAACTCTGATGACAATCGGACATGAACCTCCTTTTCATCTGTTTTGTCCAATCATAAGCATGCATGCAGAATATTTCATCCAATTGGCATAATTGACATCGTTCAGTATGATTGAGCTGATCTGCGTAGCTGTTGCACACAGCTCCCATGTGGTCAATTTAAGTCACTCGTCAATCTTTTGAATGCAAGTTGCGGTTGCTTTTTATCGATGGGAAAAACGAATGCTATTTGTTAAATATTAGGAGTACAGTATTACTTCTGGCATTTCTGAAAAGCTCGATAGGGAGAAAATCAGAGCTGTATATTGTATTACCTGTAGCCAAGGCTTTACCTATATGGTTAATAATGTTTGGCATGGTTACAATCTGCCACAATATCAATGTTGCCAACTAAGGTATACAAGGGGATAGTAGGCCTAGTTGGATATGGCTATCTGAATGTGCACATGATGGAAGTTAGAGGTAGCCTAAATATGAATTATTAATGCACTATTATGTGACTAAAACTGACTGATAATAACTCAAACTAACAAAGGATTAAATTACTAAAATGTGACTAAGACTAAAAGGTATTTTAAAACTGAAACTGACACTAAAACTAAAATAGCTGCTAAAATGAACACTGTTGCGTTGCTTGGAGAGAAATACGTCTTAGTGTCTGTAATGAAATAATGTGCACCAGGGGCCGAGCTGTCTCTGGAGTTGTTGCTATGCCAAGCTGTTAACGAGCTGTGCCCGGTTACAGCCAGTTCCCTTCTCACCTCCACTTCCTGGAAATGTGTTGTGGTTGAGTCTGTTGTCTAAATGAGTAAATAAGTCACATCTTAGGTGACAGGTACATTGGAGAATAATGAATTGATGTAAACTGGTACAATGGATTTCCACACACTGTGTATGCTCACTAGGGCTGTGACGGTCACGACAGTTCGTCAGCCGGTGATTGTCAAGGAAATAACTGTCGGTCTCATCATAATTGACTGTTAATTAACATAAACACATTTAGCATCTCCTGGCTTCCACACACAGCCTACAAGCCACTGATGCAGACCTTTGGAACATTTAATACAATCTAATGAATCCATGTAGTATAGCCTACACCTTCACAATACATCCATTATTTATTTTAGACAGGTCTACAGAAGCATGATGTGAAGAAAATGTAGTCTATTTCAGAAGAACAGAATAGCATACAATGCGTTGTCCTTATGCCCTGATCTGACTATGCCATATGGCTGTCTATGCTCAACAAATAAATATGAACATATGCACCTGGTTTTCTGGTCACAGAGACGTTGATCAACATGTGCTAGAGTTGGACTGTTGTGTGTATTGGGTCACAAACATACAGTCATCAGGCTCTGTGAGAGTGGCTTCCTGGATGTCTGACCATGTCCCATCACAGCTAGACAAGCAGACAGACAGGGGATATGAAGGCCGGTGTGAGATCTGGGATTGACTATTATATTCAGTTAGGAGAGACTGGTGGGAGGCAGGGCTAGGGCTGGTGAGAGGCAGGGCTAGGGCTGGTGAGAGGCAGGGCTAGGGCTGGTGAGAGGCAGGCTGGGGCTGGTGAAAGGCAGGGCTGGGGCTGGTGGGAGTCAGGACTGGGGCTGGTGAGAGGCAGGCTGGGGCTGGTGAGAGGCAGGGCTAGGTCTGGTGAGAGGCAGGGCTAGGTCTGGTGAGAGGCAGGCTGGGGCTGGTGAGAGGCAGGGCTGGGGCTGGTGGGAGTCAGGGCTGGGGCTGGTGAGAGGCAGGGCTAGGGCTGGTGAGAGGCAGGGCTGGTGGGAGGCAGGCTGGGGCTGGTGAGAGGCAGGCTAGGGCTAGTGGGAGGCAGGCTGGGGCTGGTGACAGGCAGCCTGGGGCTGGTGGGAGGCAGTGTTGGGTTGGTTGATTGACAAGTGGCTGCTGGTTTGTGAAGGTGAATAGAGAAGGTCTAACCCTGGAGTGTGCACCTCCTGAGGTGACGGAGGAACTACACTATGCCATGTCTTCTTGTCTGCATTCAATGGAATGAATAAAAATATCTGCATGATGTAGAAGAAAACGCCTCACAAAGAAGATTAATATCAGCGACTTGATTGTATGGTATTGTATTGTATTGCATGGTATTGTATGGTACGGTATGGTATGGTCTTGTATGCTATTGTATTTTGTTGTATTGTATTGCATGGTATTGTATGGTATGGTATGGTCTTGTATTGTATTGTATGGTATGCTATTGTATTTTGTTGTATTGTATTGTATTGTATTTTATTGTATTGTATTGTATTGTATTGTATCACACCCAATGAACATAGAAAATGCATTTCCTCTCAACAGGACATAAGAGCACCTGGATCGCTGCTCTTTTTTTCTCTAAATGCAAGTAAATGACTGTCTCTCCTCAGAATGCAGAAGGACTCCTTGCTGTCAAAAATGTCATTGAAAATACCACGTAGTATTATTACGAGGCAATTGGGCCGGAGCTGAATTCGAGGAAGGTTATCAAGCGGGGCTGGTAGCCTACTCGGCAGTTCTATTCCGAGCATTAATCATTTTGATTATTTTTCAACAAAGAGCCAGGGTGGAGAGGCATAGACTCGGGGCAAAGGGGTAGTTTTTCTGCCTCTCATTTAGAGTAGGAGAAATGATGTCTGCCGGTTAAAAAGGACTCTCTCGATGAGCCTGTGTGACCTCTCCACTTGTCCGCTGTGGAAATTGAGCAGCAAGATGGCCCTCCTGCCAAAAGCTCCCATTTGTCCCTGACTACAGAACATTGAGTCAGTGATTTCCGTCCATCTGTCCCACGCACAGCCTGATATTCAGGCTGATCACGATATCGGACGTCATAATGGATGTGTAGAGGCCTCGCCTTGTTCCACTGAACTGAGGACAGCACAGGCCATAACAGAAAGAATCTCAAAGTGCAAAAACTGCCCAATGTTTCCAAAGTGCTAAGTACTTAGCATGCGTACCATAAATTACTACCACATATGTACTGCAGGGCTTAATTTGTGCTACAAAACAGCTTGGGGGTGATTTGCTATGAGTGCAAATGAGGGGAAGTGAATTTCAATATGTATTTCTCAATAGTAGCATATTGGGAATGCGGTCCAATTATCCTCAGGTTTATGAAATGCGTGTGGAGAGTGCTCCACCATATGGGCCGCGATTTAGATCTAATGTGGTGCTGTGGTTTTTGAAGTGCAGTATGTCCCATATCAGTGGTGGTTGCAGGACTCGTTCGGCCTTCTGCACCCAGACACCATGCTCCATGGGAGGCCGGACACATAGAGCCTATTGTAGCCACACAGAAAAACACTTCCACACACTTGGAAATACTTTTCTGGTATGTTGATGATATTTTTGTTGTTATTGTTGTTGTTGCTAATACAGTATCACAACAGTTTCAGGATTAATTCAGGATTATTTCAAAGAGCAAACAATTTAAGTCATCTGTAATAATATGTACCTGATATTTGTTGATGTTGTAGTAAGGATTTGTAAATTGTGAGTATTTTTAATTTTTTTAAATTTAACTAGGCAAGTCAGTTATTAAAAAAATATTATTTACAATGACGGCCTACATGAATTTATAACATCTTTATGATTTATTTATATACCTTTACTTTAAGTGCTAACTATCTATGTAAACGCAGAAAACATCAATATGTATCTATTGTGCTGTATGAAGCAGGATATAGAACAGACAGACAAAGCATTCTTATTTCTACACCATGTTTCTAAAGCGCCACACCGTTCAGTCAGGTAACATCTGACAGGCCTTTCCAAAGAGAAGGTAACCTTTCTTGAAAGACAGCCCTGATGTCCTTTCAAATCCTCTATGCTTGCAGGCACATATAAAGCCATTGTTCCTGCTTCTACAGTATCTGTCATTTAAATCAGGTTTTCTGTCCAATTTTAATCCAGTCTGGGCGGAGGATGGCTAAATGCATTCCTCCAACGACTCTGATGTCACCGCTGACCTTCAGAGTCGACGCAGAGGGAGACTTCCGGAATGTGAGTGAAACGGTAGACACCACAGAGACGGTTTCTACTGGTGTTAGGCTCGCTCCTCTGACGTTTATGTCTCTTTGCTGACCCCTCTCTCTCTCTCTCTCTCTCTCTCTCTCTCTCTCTCTCTCTCTCTCTCTCTCTCTCTCTCTCTCTCTCTCTCTCTCTCTCTCTCTCTCTCTCTCTATCTCTCTCTCTGTCTCTCTCTCTCTCTCTATCTCTCTCTCTGTCTCTCTCTCTCTCTCTATCTCTCTCTCTGTCTCTCTCTCTCTCTCTATCTCCACGGCTGCTTATTTATAGAACTTTGTTTCCTGAAGTCCACATTGTATTTTGATGCACATTATATTTCCGTAGCCCTTTCCTGCAGTCAAATGAACTAGTGGCCTCATCGGTGGAATGTTATTAATATTTTTCATAATTAATGAAAATTATTATAAATGTTTTTTTAAATGTTTAAAAATCTGGTGTTTCTATGTCAAACGGTTTTGTCATATTTCAGTCTTCTGTGATGTATATAAAGTGTAGTATTGGGTTGCAAACTCAAAATGTAATACATTTCATCTCTATATCTGACATGGTACCGGTGTCTTCTTTGTTCTTAAGCCCATAACCATGTGTGTGAAGTGTATACTTTGTTGCAAAGTAGATTTGTTTAAGAAACACTCTGTGTGACCCTGATTTAGCCCACTGCAGTAAACTATCACTGCAGAATGCTGAGATAGACATACTGGTTAAGTGTGCCTTTAATTCTAAATAAATCACAGACAGTGTCACCAGCAAAGCACACCCACACCATCACACCTCCTTCTCCATGCCTCACAGTGTGAACCACACATGCAGAGATCATCCATTAACCTACTCTGCATCTCGCAAAGACAAAGCGATTGGAACCAAAAATCTACATTTTGGACTCATCAGACCAAAGGACAGATTTCCACAGGTCTAATGTCCATTGCTCGTGTTTCTTGGCCCAAGCAAGTCTCTTCTTCTTATTGGTGTCCTTTAGTAGTGGTTTATTTGCAGCAATTTGACCATGAATGCCTGATTCACGCAGTCTCCTCTGAACAGTTGATGTTGAGATGTGTCTGTTACTTGAACTCTGTGAAGCATTTTTTTGGGCTGCAATTTCTGAGGTGCAGTTAACTCTAATGAACTTATCCTCTGCAGCAGAGGTAACTCTGGGTCTTCCTTTCTTGTGGCGGTCCTTATGAGAGCCAGTTTCATCATAGCGCTTGATGGTTTTTGAGACTGCACTTAACATTTTCCAGATTGACTGACCTTAATTTCTTAAAGTAATGATGGACTGTCATTTGTCTTTGCTTATTTGAGCTGTTCTTGCCATAATATGGACTTTATCTTCTGTATACCACCCCTACCTTGTCACAACACAACTGATTGGCTCAAACACATTAAGAACGAAATAAATTCCACAAACTAACTTTCACAAGGCAAATCTATTAATTGAAATGCATTCCAGATGACTACCTCATGAATCTGGTTGAGAGAATACCAAGAGTGTGCAAAGCTGTCGTCAAGTCAAAGGGTGGCTACTTTGAAGAATATAAAATATAAAATGTATTTTGATTTGTTCAACACTTTTTTTGGTTACTACATGATTCTATATGTGTTATTTCATAGTGTTGATGTCTTCACTATTATTCTACAGTGTAGAAAAAAGTAAAAAATAAAGAACAACTTGAATGAGTAGGTGTTTCCAAACTTTTGTCTGGTACTGTATATCTGTTTTCATACATACATAGATTGCCCAGCATCCTCACCCTGTACAGCCATGCTACAGGATAAAGCTGAAGTACCAACAGCCCCTAGCTGCAGAAGAATAATCCTTAGTTTAATCATGTTTTTTTTATTCAAGCTACTACTACAGTGTGAAAAATGGAACATCACATCCTCTGGGGTTGTGGGAGGATTTTGTGCATGCAAACATTCCTGGAGAATACCTCAGGTATACACAGTTACATAAAGCTGAACCTCACTGTGAAGTCTAAAGTTGACACACATTATCTTAGGTTGCTCTTATCTTTAGTGGGTGGGAGTCTGAGTTTATTGTTTGAAGTGGCAATCTGTGATTGCTACACCCATTTTTTTCTACTGTGAATTAATTATATAAACCAATTGATTCTTGTAGAATATAACTTATGAATGCCTTGACCGCTTCATTATCGTTTCAAATGCAGATTGCCCCTTTAATAGAGTCATAGCCTACCCCAGGCATGTACCTGGTCCAGCCGGAGGAGGAATTGATACGTGACGCTATCAGCTTTACTTCTGCACTGTTTAAACTTTTCTGAGAACAACAGAGAAAGTACAGTAATTAATCCTAACTTGGATGAACCTGAAGGTGCTTATCTAAATGGAAATGAGCTAAATGAGCTCTGTGAGGCGGGATATTGAAAAGTATAAAGGTAATCAGAACTAAACACATTCTATGTACATCACTGAGTTCCTCATTTGAACCCCATGTTGTCCTCAAGGTTAGTGTCTGACAGCGACACAACTTTAACTTCAGGCTTTATTGATAATTGTATAAATGGCTTTAATAATGAAAAGTTGTTTTCAGTGTTACCACCCTTCATAGCTATGGGGACCACAAGATCCCTCAGAGACTATTCATCTGGTAATTCTCACCATATGAATTTGTTTTGTCTGTCTATAGTCATTTTTATATTCAGCTTTACTGAACACTGTTTTATTCACCTCTGTGATTGTGGTTTATCTGACAGGTGTAATCAGCATGTTATCTCCCTCCATCTGCTGCGGAATAATACAATACAATCATTTACTTCTTCCTCTGTTTATCTGCAATGCAGGTAAGCTTCCTCATGACACTGTGGTTCGTTGTCATCTTTCATTGTAAATCTGCAAATTGTCACATTTTGCAGAAATCATTGAAACTACTGAAAGTCAATGGCTATCAGACGCTTAATTTATGTTACGTCATGTCTCTCTACATTTGATAAAACATGAAGTTGATCTCAAATATAATTGGCAAAAAGAAAATAACAAACAATAGTTTTATAGAACGTTAGTAATCCCCTTTTCATAGTAACCATCAGAACTTTGAGCATCTGAAAAATGTCTGTTGGACTCATTCTAAAAGAACAGCCAGTCCAGAATGTGACCAGAAGCATTTTAATATGTGACATTTAAATAGCATTTACAGAGCTGTCTGAAAAATAACTGGATTTTCCTCTAATGACGACCAGGCAGCTGTCTGTACTGCTGTCTGTGCCAGGCGCTGTGATGAGAACATGGCAGCCCTGAACAATACCTCGATGTGGTGTGATTTTGGTTCAGACCAAAGGCACCCACAGACCCGATTTTTTTAACATCTGGACATTTCGGTTGAACAAATTAGTTTTCTCTGAAACTTGGATCAATGGATATTTTTCCCTTTCTGTTTTTGCCCAGATTGGTGAAAATATCCCTGGTCATCGTGGAATACTTTTGGGGATGGAATGAGAATGAGCTGCCACAACTTAAGACATTACCTCATGTTAGCCAATATTATCTTTCCATATCCTTTTCTATGTTTACTGTACTTTTTCCTTTAAATCCTAGATCCCTGGACAAACCTAGTTTTAATGAACGCCCAGACGTGGTGCAGCACTTACGCCAATGATGCAGAGCCTGGGTGTATTTAATGAAATCACACACCCACATCATCCATTCCGCCGCGTTAGTAAATATGCTAACGAGTCCAAGGTAGAGCCTACTCACCGCACATTTTCAATTAGTTACGTTGTCACCCGGATTACATTTGTCATTGTAAATGCCACCATATGCTCACACCACTTAATATCAGGGGAAAAGATTACGAGCAAATGATTGAGCAATTGCACCGCTCTGGAACACTAATATAGCTGGCTGATAAGATATGAAATGAAGCCAGTCCCAGATATGAAGAGAAGACCAGCGCAGGCAGCAGTATTTTCCTCCCTTCTGATTGACTAAACACTGAGCTGTGACATAATTGGTTTGGTTAAAAAGTGACCGTGGAGTGTGAATAAGTCTTTAAAAAGGCTTTTGATCTGATTAACACGCAGCAGACACAAAGGCGATGGAGGCCTTCCCATGACAGGCTGCCAGTCATCCAGGCAGCAGGCACATCTCCTGGGCTGCTACTAAAGGTTCATATTACTCCAGTGCTAGCCTCTCTACACTGGCTTCCTGTTAAGGCAAGGGCTGATTTCAAGGTTTTATTGCTAACCTACAAAGCATTACATGGGCTTACTCCTACCTATCTTTTCGATTTGGTCCTACCGTACATACCTACACGTACGCTATGGTCACAAGACGCAGGCCTCCTAATTGTCCCTAGAATTTTCTAAGAAAACGGCTGGAGGCAGGGCTTTCTCCTATAGAGCTCCATTTTTATGGAATGGTCTGCCTACCCATGTGAGAGACGCAGACTCGGTCTCAACCTTTAAGTCTTTACTGAAGACTCATCTCTTCAGTAGGTCCTATGATTGAGTGTAGTCTGGCCCAGGAGTGTGAAGGTGAACGGAAAGGCACTGGAGCAACGAACCGCCCATGCTGTCTCTGCCTGGCCGGTTCCCCCCTCTCCACTGGGATTCTCTGCCTCAAACCCTATTACGGGGGCTGAGTCACTGGCTTACTGGTGCTCTTACATGCCGTCCCTGGGAGGGTTGAGTCACTGACGTGATCTTCTAGTCCAGGTTGGTGCCCCCCCCCCCCCCCGCGCCATGGGGGAGATCTTTGTGGGCTATACTCGGCCTTGTCTCAGGATGGTAAGTTGGTTGCCCCTACTGTCTCAGCCTCCAGTATTTATGCTGCAATAGTTTATGTGTCGGGGGGCTAGGGTCAGTCTATTATATCTGGAGTATTTCTCCAGTCTTATCCGGTGTCCTGTGTGAATTAAGTATCCTCTCTCTAATTCGCTCTCTCTTTCTCTTTCTTTCTTTCTTTCTTTCTTTCTTTCTTTCTTTCTTTCTTTCTTTCTTTCTTTCTTTCTTTCTTTCTTTCTTTCTTTCTTTTTATCTCTCTTTCTTTCTATCTCTCTATCTCTCAGAGGACTTGAGCCCTAGGACCATGCCTCAGGGCTACCTTGCTGTCCCCAGTCCACCTGGCCGTGCTCTTGCTCCAGTTTCAACTGTTCTGCCTGCGGCTATGGAACCCTGACCTGTTCACCGGACCTGCTACCTGTCCCGGACCTGCTACCTGTCCCGGACCTGCTGTTTTCAACTCTCTAGAGACCGCAGGAGCGGTAGAGATACTCTGAATGAGTATGAAAAGCCAACTGACATTTACTCCTGAGGTGCTGACCTGAATATCTTGGCCATGTTCTGTTATAATCTCCACCCGGCACAGCCAGAAGATGACTGGCCACCCCTCATAGCCTGGTTCCTCTCTAGGTTTCTTCCTAGGTTCGGGCCTTTCTAGGGAGTTTTTCCTAGCCTCTGTGCATCTACACCTGCATTGCTTGCTGTTTGGGGTTTTAGGCTGGGTTTCTGTACAGCACTTTGTGACATCAGCTGATGTAGGAAGGGCTTAATAAATAAATGTGATTGATTGATTGTGGGTAGCTGCAGTCATTGTCATCCAAGGTAACACTTCAGCTGAAGTGACTTGGTATTAGCTTGGCAATTAGCTATGTATCAACTGAATGTTGTTGATGTTTCTTTATCTCCTCATTAGTTATGTACTTGTCTTTCTATATGCCACTGTTACATCCCAGAAAACCGTGAACAATCCTCAGAATATTAGATAAGACTCCCATTCATTTCTATTTAGAGTTTTATCTAAAATTAGGATGATAAGATCCCCAAAACATTCAGAAAACACATACCAGAGAATATTTTTGATAAAATCTATTTATTTATCAATTTTTTTTTGAGTGAAATATCATTGGAATGTTCTCCTAACATTCAGTAAAATGTTGTGCACAACACCTGTAGCTGTCACGTGACTAGGGTGGGCATTCTAGTTTCTTTATTTCTATGTTTTCTATTTCTTTGTGTTTGGCCGGGTGTGGTTCTCAATCAGAGGCAGCTGTCTATCGTTGTCTCTGATTGAGAACCATACTTAGGTAGCCCTTTTTTCCACCTGTCTTTGTGGGAAATTGACTTTGTTTAGGGCACATAGCCTTTGAGCTTCACGGTTTGTTTTTGTAGTGTTTATTGTCTTTGTTCGCCGTCATTTTGATTAAATAAAAATGTACGCTGACCACGCTGCACCTTGGTCCTCTCCTTTCAACAGCCGTGAAGGTAGCACCCATTTCAGAACATTCCCCAAAAGTTTGTATGTTTGTGTTATAGGAATGTTTCATTAGGTTGTGTATAAAACATTCACCTGATGTTGCAAGAACGTTCCCAGAACACATGTAATATGTTCTTTAAAGGTTCCGAGAATGTTTCATTAGGTTGTGGGATCAGTCTGGTGGGAACATTGTGGGGACATCACATTATCTATTCTACCTAAATAACACATCTCATCTACACCTCAACATAATGGGCTCGTCTAACTCTAACCTGTCTTTAACAAGGTTATATACCACAGTAAACAATGGATTTGTTCTTCACATACATGTGGTGTGTGTGAGTCATTCACAGCATTGTCTTTACTTTCACCTCTCCTGGTGTAACACATGAACAAAGATGTGACTTCTGTTGGTGGGCCCGTCTCTCTGGTTGTGTGGTTGTGTGGTTGTGTGGCTGTGTGGCTGTGTATTAGCATGGTGGCCCCCCCACAGGGCACACACATACCAGACCCCAGCAGGTGGAGACATCTCAGAGCAGCAGAGGTGAGCCTGTCCACCTACGCAGAGAGAATAAAACTCTTAACCCCCCCCCCCCAACCGTCCGCCGGCTCTTTCTCCCTGTCTATTAGACCCCTCATACTCCTCCCTGTCCTGCTCCCTGTCCTCCTCCTCCTCCCGTCCTACTCCCTGTCCTCCTCCTCCTCCCTGTCCTGCTCCCTGTCCTCATCTTCCTCCCCGTCCTACTCCCTGTCTTCCTCCTCATACCCTCTCTTTTCCTCTGCCTCCTCCTCCTCCCCAGTCCTACTCCCTGTCCTCCTCCTCCTCCCCAGCAGTCAGCTGATCTAGAGCCTGTCTAGGTATGATAAATGGAGGATGGAGGACCGATGGTCGGCACCTCATAGGGAGCAGATAGATTAGGTGATTAAGGGCCGTTAAACTGCTTCCTGTAGCAGCCGATGACAGTCGGGGTCTTGAGGTGTTGAGGTGATGATGTCTAATCCGTGTGTGTAATGGTTAATGCTTATTGATAGTTTATTACATTCTTCTATTGATGTTGGGGGATTGAGGGCATGGCTGCAGAATGGATGTGCTGGTGCTTTTTAAGTAAAAACTATTTAAATAAGGATCTGTCTTTGAGACTCTTCTCCTTGGGATACCTGACAAGAAGGCAGCTCCTAATGGATATTGTAAATCGGTATTGAGATGATGTGTGTCCGTGGCGTGCTTTGTGCAAAAGGCAGAGAGATCACTCCAGACTCAAGTAGAAATTGAATGTTTATGCAGGTCCCCAAGACGTCGGGAGACGCAGTCAAAACTGTCCACTAGGGGCAAAAGCTGGGATTGAACCCACAGTCAATGGAGCAGGAGCTTGCTGGTTAGACCATCCGTCCACAGTGAGTTAGCAAAGTCAGTGTTGTTTAATTGCTTAATCTTAGAGTTTAACTTAATCTTGGAGTTTCTTCATTTAGACTCATACTGTATACAGATGTAGGATCTTCATTTGATCACCCTGTTACAGGAGAACTTTCAGTGCAGTGCAGGAAATGTAAAACTTGTAGTGTATTTAAGGTTTAAAATGGCTTCTATAGATTGTAATTTCCATTTAGAAATTTCTGACTTGATTTTCGCTTATGAAAAATATATCAACCCCTACAAAAATTACCATTCATTTTAATAAATAAAATAATTCACATATCCTGTTGCTACAGGATTACTTTCCTGCTGTAGCCAACTGGTTCAAATTAAGATCCTATATCTGTACAGGTTGAAAATGACAGATTTGGGCACTGGAATGCATTGGAATGCAGTAGTTGTACAGTAACATGCTATAAATGACGTCAGCTTCACAGTGCTGTATGTGTTTTGACTGACAGCCGTTCTGAACTTGAACACCGCACGCGACAAGAAGTTGCCCCCAACTTTTGCACACTTTTTGTTGTCTGAGCGAGATCAGACATTGTAGATCATAATAAATATCGCTTTAATGTCATACAACCAAGCCAAACACCTGTCCAAATGTGCACTTCACATTTTCATATCCTAAAACTCATGTCATATACAGTGTCAACATGTATGATCACTATGTTTGATGTACAGTTACAAAAGGACATGGCGTCAGACCCTGGGTTGTTCTGAACAGAATAAGTATGTTTGTCTACTGTTAAGACAACACGCACCTGAACGCACACGTGACTTCTTTCTACAATGATCTGTTTCTATTCGCTGTGAAAGCCTAACACTGTTAGTTCTTATTTTACAACTTAGCTAATCATGTTGGCAATAGAACAAGCTTTCAAATGATGCCCACCTGACCCAGATTGCGATTGGACCGTTTTTGGATTGCGTAAACAACAACAGTAATTATGTGATGGCGGGGATGCAGGGTGCTGTTCCAAATAAAATAACTACACGTGTGCTTGCTATAGTTCCTCGAGGGCATCACTAGGAGAGCTATAAACAAACACTCTTCTCTGTGTCATAAAAGTGCATTGAAATGACTTAGGAATTGTGCACATTTTGGAGAGGTGTGTGGCCACTTGGAGACCCCCAGTTAGTCCTCACTCAAACCCTTCATTTTCACCTATCCCACATTTAACAGGAATATATTGTGCATTTTCAGATTTTGTTATCAAGAAATGCGTTGAAAACTACAGTAAATGTAAAATGCACAAAAAATCAACAGTGTAATGTTTGGATTCAGTCTTGTGTCAGGTGAACTGTTGTGTACTCAACTTTGGTCTAATCATTTTCCCACAATCTCAAAACTGTTCCTTTTCAATTGCTACCATGCGTATGCATATGCTTTTCATATTAATTCTTTAAGAAACATTCCAATTCCCGCAAGTGTAAAGGGTAACACTTAATTTAACCAATCTTAATTAATGCCTGAACTTAATTAACCCTATCCCAAATCTTAATCCTTAATTTAACCCAGTCGGAAGTAATGCCTTAAAGGAAAGGTTGCACATATATAATTTGAAATGTAACCTTTATTTAACTAGGCAAGTCAGTTAAGAACAAATTCTTATTTACAATGGCGACCTACCACGGCCAAACCTGGACGACGCTGGGCCAATTGTGCGCCGCCCTATGGGACATTCAATCACGGCCGGATGTGATACAGCCTGGATTCAAACCAGGGACTGTAGTGACACCTCTTGCACTGAGATACAGTGCCTTAGACCGCTGCACTCGGGAGCCACTCACAAATCTAAAAATGTAGGTTGATTTATATTCTATCTATACGGTCTTTTTGCAAATTTTCAAAATGTTCTAATTTTCAAAACTCCTATACCAACAACACACTGCGGCTTTGACGTCAAGAAAGGAACAGCCAGCTGGTGGCTTCGGTGATGGAGGCCAATCGGCTAAATAGGTACAAAGTGCCCAAAAAGTTCTGTCATGGTATGTTGCTAGAAGATGATAAAAAACTAAGATAGTTGTCTATCTAAGTGCACCGGGCCATGCAAAACAAACTGGCCCACTCAAATCTAGGATGGTGTTTGGGGATGGAATAAGCTAGCTAGCAAACTACAACAACTCCAACACTGCACGTTTTGCGGAAATTAATGTTAAAATACCAATCGGATTATTGTTGATTTCAAGGTATGTCTTTATTTTTGCAGAACCGCTTGATCTTAATTGGCAGATATAACCTGCAAGATATCATGGAAGCCAATGTTTGTGTTAGCCATTATAACTGGATTTATTCTTATTGCTGCTAGCAACGTCGTTAGTAACATTAGCACTCAGGTTAGCATGTGGATAGCTATAGCTACCATCGGCCAACAACAGAGTTTTAGTCAGTTTGGTTATAGATGTTCAATGTCTACTATGACGGTAAAGGCTTATCTAGATTTTGTGTAACAGTACGAGAAGTGTTGATGTGTTGAACTGCTAATAAGGGACATGTTTCAAGGCTGCTAGTGGTTAGCCAGTAGAGGTAAGCCAGCAGGGATGTAAAAGGGTCTATGCTAAAAACCTACGTGCTGTATAAGTGATAAAAACATGTTAAGCTGATACAGAATTAAGAAATCAAAGCATATGGTCAGATGAAAAGTTGGCTTTATTCAGAGTGCCAACATTTATATTTTCATTTGCTAGTAATTGCATGGCTAATTGTGTGATTATGATTCTCAATCAATAATGGAACATTCTCCAGCATGTTGAATCATTTAGTTCAGTTACACTTTCAAATCCACCACATGATCATATCAATTAGCACAAACACGCAGCTATTGATGAGAAGATCGCTGCAGCATGCGCTTATCAAACCATGCCAGCATTTGCTCAGCTCAAGTTTCCAAGCATTTATTTGCACATTTAATTAACTATCAAATTAAATGGTTTTATTTTCTTGCAAAGCAAACTGTAATCTGTGTACTTCTCCTGATTCAGGAGATATCTCACATAACATTTGTACCCCAGCTCCACTTTGAACTAATCCCTTCAATGAAACCTGACTTCTATTGCTTTGGCTACTTTAACAAAAGCTATCATAGAATGAAACCCAACCACACCCCAGGCCTGATGATACAAATTAACATGATAGAAATAATCCTTCATTCCTGGTGGTAGGCTGCATTGTACTGTATGGTGCCCATAGACAGCATTGACGTACTGTAACTCTGTGGGCATCTGAGGGACGTAACCGTCCTCTCCTGTCTGGACAATGGGAGGCTCAGGCCCATTAGATGACACGTTGAGAAGGTAAAGAGCATTTAGCTCGGTGGTAAATTGGATGTAAATTGCTAGCGTCTGGCTGATGTCTGGTATGATAAGGCTCAGACAGTGCAGCCACTTAAAATCTGCACATTATGGTTTCTCTGTCCTCTCCTTTAGTGAAGAGAGAGACTAGACTTTATATGGAAATCAGAGCCTCTGTATCAGGCTCGCTGCATATATAGTAAAGTACTTTATTTTGATGCCAGGGTAAAGCATTGTGGATATCAATGTATGACATTGTAAAACGATGTATGCCATATTATTTGGAATTCGGGGAAAGAGCAAAAAATACCTCACTGGCTCGATGATGTGAGTGGATCTCAGTTAGCAGACTCCAATGGCGACAGCTGGTCTTACTGGGGGCCGACTCAAAACGAAAAAGACATTACAGACAAAAGACTTGCAATTTACAGTACATACATAAAAATAAACATTAACATGTAGTGTGTGTGTGTGTGTGTATCTATCAGTTACACATACTGTAAATGTCAGTACATACAGTTGAAGTTGGAAGTTTACATACACTTAGGTTTGAGTCATTAAAACTCGTTTTTCAACCACTCCACAAATGTCTTGTTAACAAACTATAGTTTTGGCAAGTCGGTTAGGACATCTACTTTGTGCATGACACAAGTCATTTTTCCAACAATTGTTTACAGACAGATTATTTCACTTATAATTCACTTTATCACAATTCCAGTGGGTCAAAAGTTTACATATACTAAGTTGACTGTGCCTTTAAACAGCTTGGAAAATTCCAGAAAATGATATCATAGCTTTAGAAGCTTCTGATAGGCTAATTGACATAATTTTTGTCAATTGGAGGTGTACCTGTGGATGTATTTCAAGGCCTACCTTCAAACTCAGTGCCTCTTTGCTTGACATCATGGGAAAATCAAAAGAAATCAGCCAAGACCTCAGAAAAACATTGTAGACCTCCACAAGTCATCATTGGGAGCAATTTCCAAATGCCTGAAGGTACCACGTTCATCTGTACAAACAATAGTACGCAAGTATAAACACCATGGGACCACATAGCTGTTATATCGCTCAGGAAGGAGACGCGTTCTGTCTCCTAGAGATGAACGTACTTTGGTGCGAAAAGTGCAAATCTGTCCCAGAACAACAGCAAAGGACCTTGTAAAGATGCTGGAGGAAACAAGTACAAAAGTATCTATATCCACAGTAAAACGAATCCTATATCGACATTACCTGAAAGGCCGCTCAGCAAGGAAGAAGCCACTGCTCCAAAACTGCCATAAAAAAGCCAGACTACGGTTTGCAACTGCACATGGGGAGAAAAATCGTACTTTTTGGAGAAATGTCCTCTGGTCTGATGAAACAAAAATAGAACTGTTTGGCCATAATGACCATCGTTATGTTTGGAGGAAAAAGGGGAGGCTTGCAAGCCGAAGAACACCATCCCAACCGTGAAGCACAGGGGTGGCAGCATCATGTTGTGGGGGTGCTTTGCAGCAGGAGGGACTGGTGCACTTCACAAAATAGATGGCATCATGAGTTGGCAAAATTATGTGGATATAATGAAGCAACATCTCAAGACATCAGTCAGGAAGATAAAGCTTGGTCGCAAATGGTTCTTCCAAATGGACAATAACCCCAGGCATACTTCCAAAGTAGTGGCAAAATGGCTTAAGGACATTGGAGTGGCCATCACAAAGCCCTGACCTCAACCCTATAGAAAATTTGTGGGTAGAACTGAAAAAGCGTGTGCGAGCATGGAAGCCTACAAACCGGATTCAGTTAAACCAGCTTTGTCAGGAGCAATGGGCCAAAATTAACCCCAACTTATTGTGGAAGGCTACCCGAAACGTTTGACCCAAGTTAAACAATTTGAAGGAAATGCTACCAAACACGAATTGAGTGTATGTAAACTTCTGACCCACTGGGAATGTGATGAAAGAAATAAAAGCTGAAATAAATCATTCTCTCTCCTACTTTTCTGACTTTTCACATTGTTAAAATGAAGTGGCGATCCTAACTGACCTAAGACAGGGATTTTTACTAGGATTAAATGTCAGGAATTGTTAACTGAGTTTAAATGTATTTGGCTAAGGTGTATGTAAACTTCCGACTTCAACACAAGTAGGTCACATGAGGGAGGGGCGTTGTGCCGTGAGGTGTTACTTTATTCATTTTTTGAAAGGTTTGCTGTTCGCTTGCGCTATATAAGATGGAAGGGAGTTACATGAACGACTGTAGATTATGTTCTTCAAGAGCAAAATGGTCATCCCTCGCCCCCTTCAGGCCTGCATAACAGTAAACATTATACACACGGAAGGAGAGAAAAAACATGACTTTGGTGTTGTATACATTTTGTGGAATTGTATAACTAGTGACAATATGACATCCACTCAAAGGGAGACCAAAGGGAGACCAAAAGTCCCCAGAAGGACACGTAATGCAGCCTGGAGAAGAAAGAGGCAAGCAGTCAGTACAGGTGGGTTCCCGACTTCAGGGACACCTGCCTGGCCAGACAGTACATCCATATGGTAAGGCCCTGGCTTGCCCTCAGAACCTTTAGAAATGCCTCTCTGTGCTGGAAAACAATGTTTCTCACAGGGTTGTTAACCCCTTGAACCCGTACAGATGCTGAGAGTCTCACGTAAAGGAAATAGACACAATACCAAAGGCACCTGCAGTGGGCGTCGTCACTAGATGACATGCCACAGAGGATTCTTATCGCCACACCCTCCCAACCCTGGCCACACCCTCCCATCCCTGGCCACACCCTCCCATCCCTGGCCACATCCTCCCATCCCTGGGCTTACCCTCCCATTCCTGGCCACATCCTCCCATCCCTGGCCACACCCTCCCATCCCTGGCCACATCCTCCCATCCCTGGGCACATCCTCCCGTCCCTGGCCACATCCTCCCATCCCTGGCCCCATCCTCCCATTCCTGGGCACACCCTCCAATCCCTGGCCACGTCCTTCCATAACTTGCACAGCAGGCCCTAAACCCAGCCAGAAATGCTACCTCAATTAAC
This sequence comes from Salvelinus namaycush, assembly GCF_016432855.1. Taxonomy (NCBI): domain Eukaryota; kingdom Metazoa; phylum Chordata; class Actinopteri; order Salmoniformes; family Salmonidae; genus Salvelinus; species Salvelinus namaycush. The sequence goes on along the minus strand of NC_052316.1, from coordinate 40,298,808 downwards.
TCATGATGCTAACCAGAGCAGGCTGCAAGGGAGGTACACACAATCTGCCAAGCCCACCCCTGTTCCATTTCCTGCCTCAGCAGTAAGACATGAGTGATCGTGTAGCCAGGGCTGGCACAAATCAATCTAATAAACATACAAATGAAGCAGGCCAGTTTGTGGCAATTTTGAGGCCACATTATCATGACATTATCACTGTTGTAGCAAGAGGACTTGACAGCCTCTTTAATACGACGTCTTCTCAATGCAGTCTGAAGCAGCGATGGAGTAGCACCAACCCTACAACCACCTACAACGATCGGTGCCAGAGATCTAAGGCCAATATTCTCCCATGTTGCCTAATTATAATGCATAGGCCTATGTGTGAGCTTGGCATGGCATTTACAGTGTATTAATGATCCCAGTGGATGGGTGGGATTGATGATAGGAAATAGATAGATCCCCACAGGGACCACTAGGGAAGGATTCAGATGTGTTATGTGTGTAAATAGACAGTGTGTGGATCCAGCCAGGACCTGACATCAGGTAAGATAGATGCACATTCCCTACAGCCTTTCTCTAAGCAGGATGTCTGCTTTTCTCCAGTGGGTGTTCTTGCTCTGTACCGTACAGATGTAGGATCTTCGTTTGATCACTCTTTTTCTCTGTGCTGTAGGTTGCTAGAGAATGATACGTTCTTACCGTAGCTTTCATAGCTGGTGTATTGAACTGTAGAACCCCACAGGGGAACACTGTGAGCAACTGTCAAAAACACCCCTCGAAGGATTTATAGACACCTAAAACGGTTTATGAATTTGGTCATGCTAATCTGAATATAACTGATTAATTAATGCTTGGAGAGGCACTATAGGGATAGTTAATTCAATTAATGAAATCTCAACAAAATCTTATCAAAAGTTGTAAATATTGAATTGATGGGAGAAACTCATCAACACAAATTCAGAAAGTCAATAAACATCGATATACCACATAACTGCATTCAAACTGTACCAACTTTTCTTTTAATTATAAACTGGATGGTTCAAGCCCTGAATGCTGATTGGCTGACAGCCGTGGTATATAAGACTGTATACCACGGGTATGACAAAACATTTATTTTTACTGTTCTAATTACGTTGGTAATCAGTTTATAATAGCAATAAGGCACCTCAGGGGTTTGTGGAATATGGCCAATATACAACGGCTAAAGGCTGTGTCCAGGTACTCCGCGTTGCAACCTGCATAACAACTCTGACTCTTATTCATGGTAGATTGACCAAATACCACACCCCTTCGGGCCTTAATGCTTAATTAATAAATCATCATGTTGAGTAACATTGAGACCACATTTGGTATAATTGCATCTGTGAAAGACAACAGCATAAAGCTATGTGGTTTTTGATAAAGGAAAGTAATATTGTGTATTGATGTGATGCCTTACTTGACTTAAACCTCTTGGTCGCGTTCTATTAATGTGATGCTTTACTTGACTTAAACCTCTTGGTCGCGTTGTATTGATGTGATGCTTTACTTGACCTCTTGGTCTCCTTGTATTGATGTGATGCTTTACTTGACTTAAACCTCTTGGTCTCCTTGTATAGATGTGATGCTTTACTTGACTTAAACCTCTTGGTCTCCTTGTATTGATGTGATGCTTTACTTGACTTAAACCTCTTGGTCTCCTTGTATAGATGTGATGCTTTACTTGACTTAAACCTCTTGGTCTCCTTGTATAGATGTGATGCTTTACTTGACTTAAACCTCTTGGTCTCCTTGTATTGATGTGATGCTTTACTTGACTTAAACCTCTTGGTCTCCTTGTATTGATGTGATGCTTTACTTGACTTAAACCTCTTGGTCTCCTTGTATTGATGTGATGCTTTACTTGACTTAAACCTCTTGGTCGCGTTGTATAGAGTCGATGATGGCATTAAAATATGTAAAATGAGTGTTGCCAGAAAGTAGTGTTACATTCACATTTTCAAGTATACAGTAAAGTGTATCCCAGAATAGGTGATGGATAGAGACAGGAACTCATCACACTGTCTTAAGAACAGAACGGAGATCTGAGAAAAGTTATTTACATCAGACTTACATGTCACGCCCTGACCATAGAGAGCCCTCTGGGTTGAGGGTGGCTTAGTGGGATATTGTTTTGAGTGAGTGCATGTAGCACTATGGACTTCACGGTCGTTGTTTTTTTTTGTTTTATTTTAAGTTTCACTAAAATAAAGATGTGGAACTCCAATCACGCTGCGCCTTGGTCCGTCTCTCCTCACAACCGTGACAGAATATCCCACCAACACAGGACCAAGCAGCGTGTTATGGAGGTTAACTTCTCTAGGGTAGGGGGCAGCATTTGGAATTTTGGATGAAAAGCATGCCCAAATTAAACTGCCTGCTTCTCGGGCCCAGAAGATATGATATGCATATAAATGGTAGATTTGGATAGAAAACACAGTTTCCAAAACTGTTAAAATAGTGTCTGTGAGTATAACATAACTGATTTGGCAGGCGAAAACCTGAGAAAAATCCATTTGGGAAGTCGGTTTTTTTTCCCGTTTTTTTTCTTCTATTCAATGCCATTACAGTATCCATTGCCTTAGGACTCAAATTGCAGTTCCTATGCCTTCCACCAGATGTCAACAGTCTTTAAAAATTGTTTCAGGCTTGTATTCTGAAAAATGAGGAAGTAAGAGCAGTCTGAATGAGTGGACCCTAAAGTGTCACACAGCGCGACCGTGAGAGTGCCTTTCTTGTTTACCTTTTTATATTGACGACGTTATTGTCCGGTTGAAATATTATCGAGTATTTAGGCTAAAAACAACCTGAGGATTGAATATAAACATCGTTTGACATGTTTCTATGAACTTTACGGATACAATTTTGATTTTTTTGTCTGCTTGTTTTGACTGCGTTTGAGCCTGTGGATTACTGAAGAAAATGCGCGAACAAAACTGAGGTTTTTGGATATAAAGAGACTTTATCGAACAAAAGGAACATTTATTGAGTAAATGAATGTCTGCTGAGTGCAACCATATGAAGATCATCAAAGGTAAGGGATTCATTTTATCTCTCTTTCTGACTTGTGTAACTCTTCTACTTGGCTGGTTATTGTTTGTAATGATTTGTCTGCTGGGCTATGTTCTCAAATAATCGTAAGATATGCTTTCGCCGTAAAGCATTTTTTAAATCTGACACCGTGGTTGGATTCAGAAGAAGTTCATCTTTAAACCTATGTAAAATATGTTTTGTTTTCTGAATTTTTATAATGAGTATTTCTGTATTTGAATTTGGCGCCCAGCAGTTTCACTGGCTTTTGAAGAGGTGGGACGCTAACGTCTCACGTACCCAAGAGAGGTTAAGGAGTTTTGGACATGGGAGGAAATCATGTCCGGATGTGAGACCCTTCCTTGGAAGGAGACACCAAGGAAGGTGGAAAGACAGTGACGACGTCGGGGACCAATATTTTTTTAGGGGGGGCACGAGGGGTGGTCGGCGGAGCAGCGGAGAGTGGAAGAGCAGGTCCTAGGTCCGGTGCCATCTGTGCCAGCTCTCCGTACTCACACTGAAGAGCCAGAGACCGTCAGGGAGGCGATGGAGAAGTTGGGAGAGAGAGAGATAAGAGAGACGTTGGTCAAGTGTGTTCTGCTCAACATTCGAACTGAAGAGCCTGTCAGCAGTCTGGTGAAGTCTGTGCCGGCTTCACGCGTCTGGCCTCCAGTGTGCCTTCCCAGTCTGGTACGTCCTGTGCCAGCTCCCCGCACTCGCCCTGAAGTGCGTGTCACCAGTCTGGTGCCACCTGTGCCGGCTCCACGCACCAGGCCTCCAGTGCGCCTCCTCAGTCCGGTACGTCCTGTGCCAGCTCCCCGCACTCGCCCTGAAGTGCGTGTCACCAGTCTGGTGCCACCTGTGCCGGCTCCACGCACCAGGCCTCCGGTGCGCCTCCCCAGTCCGGTAAGTCCGGTGCCAGCTCCCCGCACCCGCCCTGAAGTGCGTGTCACCATTCCGGTGCCACCTGTGCCGGCTCCACGCACCAGGCCTCCAGTGCGCCTCTCCAGTCCCGCTCCAAGGCCGGAGCCTTCCACTGCGCCGGTGCCCAGTCCAGGCACGGCAATCAGTCCCACTCCAAGACCGGAGCCTTCCTCGGCGCCGGTGCCCAGTCCAGGCACGGTGTCCAGTCCCGCTCCAGGGCCGGAGCCTTCCTCTGCGCCGGTGCCCAGTCCAGGCATGGCATCCAGTCCCGCTTAAAGGCCGGAGCCTTCCACTGCGCCGGTGCCCAGTCCAGGCACGGAGTCCAGTCCCGCTCCAAGGCCGTAAACTTCCTCTGCGCGGATGCCCAGTCCAGGCACGGTGTCCAGTCCAGCTCCAGGGCCGGAGCCTTCCTCTGCACCGGTGCCCAGTCCAGGCATGGCGTCCAGTCCCGCTTAAAGGCCGGAGCCTTCCACTGCGCCGGTGCCCAGTCCAGGCACGGAGTCCAGTCCCGCTCCAAGGCCGGAAACTTCCTCTGCGCAGATGCCCAGTCCAGGCACTGTGTCCAGTCCCGCTCCATGGCAGGAGCCTTCCTCTGCACCGGTGCCCAGTACAGGCATGGCGTCCAGTCCCGCTTAAAGGCCGGAGCCTTCCACTGCGCCGGTGCCCAGTCCAGGCACGGTGTCCAGTCCCGCTCCATGGCAGGAGCCTTCCTCTGCACCGGTGCCCAGTACAGGCATGGCGTCCAGTCCCGCTTAAAGGCCGTAGCCTTCCACTGCGCCGGTGCCCAGTCCAGGCACGGAGTCCAGTCCCGCTCCAAGGCCGGAAACTTCCTCTGCGCAGATGCCCAGTCCAGGCACGGTGTCCAGTCCCGCTCCATGGCAGGAGCCTTCCTCTGCACCGGTGCCCAGTCCAGGCACGGTGTCCAGTCCCACTCCAGGGCAGGAGCCTTCCTCTGCGCCGGTGCCCAGTCCAGGCACGGCCAACCCAGCTCCATGGCCGGAGCTCTCCTCTGCGCCGGTGCCCAGTCCGGGCGCAGCATCCAACCCAGCTCCATGGCTGGATCCGTGGTGGGGGCGGGGGCTACGACCCGCACCGGAGCCGCCTTCGACACTCGTCACCCCCCTACCCCCCCTACCCTCCCCATGGTGGGGAGGTTTCAGGTTTTGCGGCCGGATTCCGCACCTTTCGGGAGGGGGGGGACTGTCATGCCCTGACCATAGAGAGCCCTCGGTTCTCTATGGTGTTTAGCTCAGAGCGTGACTAGGGTGGTGTTCTAGTCATTGATTTTCTATGTGGCTGGGTTGTATGGTTCCCAATTAGAGGCAGCTGGTAATCGTTGCCTCTAATTGGGGATCATATTTAGGAAGCCCTTTCTCCCACCTGCTTAGTGGGATATTGTTTTGAGTGAGTGCATGTAGCACTACTGTACTTCACGGTCGTTGTTTGTATCTTGGTTAATTTTAAGTTTCACTAAAATAAAGATGTGGAACTCCAATCACGCTGCGCCTTGGTCCGTCTCTCCTCACGACCGTGACATTACATCAGATGTTGTATACTAATGCTATTTTAATGGACATAAAATGTGCTTTTCTTACAAAAACAAGGACATTTCTAAGCGACCCCAAACTTTTGAACGGTAGTATATAAATATATATAGGCAGTGGACAGTGAAAGGACGTTTATTTTTTTGCTGAGATTATATATATATATATATATATAAACTAAACTCAGCAAAAAAAGAAATGTCCTTTCACTGTCAACTACGTTTATTTTCAGCAAACTTAACATTCTAAATATTTTGTATGAACATAACAAGATTCAACAACTGAGACATAAACTGAACAAGTTCCACAGACATGTGAAAAACAAAAATGGAATAATGTGTCCCTGATTAAAGGGGGGGGGGGGGTCAAAATCAAAAGTAACAGTCAGTATCTGGTGTGGCCACCAGCTGCATTAAGTACTGCAGTGCATCTCCTCATGGACTGCACCAGATTTGCCAGTTCTTGCTGTACGATGTTACCCCACTCTTTCACCTAGGTACCTGCAAGTTCTCAGACATTTCTGGGGGAATGGCCCTAGCCCTCGCCCTCCGATCCAACAGGTCTCAGACGTGCTCAATGGAAGTGCGATCTGGGCTCTTCGCTGGCCATGGCAGAACACTGACAATACTGTCTTGCAGGAAATCACGCACAGAACGAGCAGTATGGCTGGTGGAATTGTCATGCTGGAGGGTCATGTCAGGATGAGCCTGCAGGAAGGGTACCACATGAGGGAGGAGGATGTCTTCACTGTAACGCACAGCGTTGAGATTGCCTGCAATGACAGCAAGCTCAGTCCGATGATGCTGTGACACACCGCCCCAGACCATGATGGACCCTCCACCTCCAAATCGATCCCGCTCCAGAGTACAGGCCTCGGTGTAACACTCATTCCCTTGACGATAAATGCAAATCCGACCATCACCCCTGGTGAGACAAAACCGTGACTTGTTAGTGAAGAGCACTTTTTGTCAGTCCTGTCTGGTCCAGCGACGGTGGGTTTGTGCCCATAGGCAACGTTGTTGTGATGTCTGGTGAGGACCTGCATTACAACAGGCCTACAAGCCCTCAGTCCAGCCTCTCTCAGCATATTGCGGACAGTCTGAGCACTGATGGAGGGATTGTGCGTTCCTGGTGTAACTCGGGTAGTTGTTGTTGCCATCCTGTACCTGTACCGCAGGTGTGATGTTCAGACGTACCGATCCTGTGCAGGTGTTGTTACACGTGGTCTGCCACTGCGAGGACGATCAGCTGTCCGTCCTGTCTCCCTGTAGTGCTGTCTTAGACGTCTCACAGTACGGACATTGCAATTTATTGCCCTGGCCACATCTGCAGTTCTCATGCCTCCTTGCAGCATGCCTAAGGCATGTTCACGCAGATGAGCAGGGACCCTGAGCATCTTTCTTTGGTGTTTTTCAGAGTCAGTAGAAAGGCCTCTTTAGTGTCCTACGTTTTCATAACTCTGACCTTAATTGCCTACCGTCTGTAAGCTGTTAGTGTCTTAACGACCTTTTCACTGGTGCATGTTCATTAAACTTCTTATGGCTGCAATCCCATTAACGGGATGATATGACAACAGCCAGTGAAAGTGCAGGGCGCCAAATTCAAACAACAGAAATCTCATAATTAAAGTTCCTCAAACAAACATGTATTTTATACCATTTTAAAGGTAATCTTGTTGTTAATCCCACCAAAGTGTCCGATTTCAAATAGGCTTTTCAGCGAAAGCACCACAAACGATTATGTTAGATCACCGCAAAATCACAGAAAAACATAAATTTTTCCAGCCAAAGACAGGAGTCGCAAAAAGCAGAAATAGAGATAAAATTCATCACTAACCTTTGATGATCTTCATCAGATGACACTCATAGGACTTCATGTTACACAATACATATATGTTTTGTTCGATAAAGTTCATATTTATATCCAAAAACCTCAGTTTACATTGGCGCCATGTTCAGAAATGTCTCCAAAATATCCGGATAAATTGCAGAGAGCCAAATCAAAAAAACATAAATACTCATCATAAACTTTGATGAAAGATACATGTTTTACATAGAATTAAAGATGCACTTGTTCTTAATGCAACCGCTGTGTCAGATTTCAAAAAGCTTTACGGCAAAAGCACAATATTCAATAATCTGAGAACAGCGTTCAGCCACAAAAGCAGTTACCCGCCAAATTGTACAGTCAACAAAACTTATAAAAAGCATTTTAAATCTTCACTTACCTTTGCTGATCTTTGTCGGAATGCACTCCCAGGACTCCCAATTCCACAAGAAATGTTCGTTTTGCTCGGTAATGTCCATCATTTATGTTCAAATAGCTATTTTTGTTAGCGTGTTTGGTAAACAAATCCAAAGTCAGGAAGCGCGTTCACTAAAACTTGACGAAATGTCAAAAAGTTTTGTAACAGTCAGTAGAAACGTGTCAAATGATGTATTGAATCAATCTTTAGAATGTTTTTAACATAAATCTTCGGTAACGTTCCAACCGGAGAATTACATTGACTTCAGATGTGCGATGGAGCAGAGCTCCCTCTCATGTGATCGCGCATGGTCAGAGCATGGTCAGGTCATGATAGACCCGACTAATTCCTGTCTCCTTCGGCCCCACTTCACAGTAGAGGCATCAGACAAGGTTCTACAGACTGTTGATATCTAGTGGAAGCCGTAGGAAGTGCAAACTCATCCATATCCCACTGTGTATTCAATAGGGGCTTGGTTGAAAATCTACCAACCTCAGATTTCCCACTTCCTGTTTGGATTTTGTCTCAGGGTTTTGCCTGGCATATGAGTTCTGTTATACTCACAGACATCATTCAAACAGTTTTAGAAACTTCAGAGTGTTTTCTGAGGAGCAGCTCCGGACTGAGGGGCAGCTCCGGACTGAGGGGCAGCTCCGGACTGAAGGGCAGCTCCGGACTGAAGGGCAGCTCATGACTGAAGGGCAGCTCATGACTGAAGGGCAGCTCATGACTGAAGGGCAGCTCATAACTGAGGGGTAGCTCATGACTGACGGGTAGCTCATGACTGACGGGTAGCTCATGACTGACGGGTAGCTCATGACTGAGGGGTAGCTCATGACTGAGGGGTAGCTCATGACTGAGGGGCAGCTCATGACTATGGGGCAGCTCCGGACTGAAGGGCAGCTCATGACTGAAGGGCGGCTCTGGCAGCTCCTGACTGGCGGGCGGCTCTGGCGGCTCCTGACTGGCGGGCGGCTCTGGCGGCTCCTGACTGGCGGGCGGCTCTGGCGGCTCCTGACTGATGGACGGCTCTGGCGGCTCCTGACTGGCGGGCGGCTCTGGCGGCTCCTGACTGGCGGGCGGCTCTGGCGGCTCCTGACTGGCGGGCGGCTCTGGCGGCTCCTGACTGGCGGGCGGCTCTGGCGGCTCCTGACTGGCGGGCGGCTCTGGCGGCTCCTGACTGACGGACGGCTCTGGCGGCTCCTGACTGACGGGCGGCTCTGGCGGCTCAGGACAGACGGGCGGCTCTGACGGCTCAGGACAGACGGGCGGCTCTGACGGCTCAGGACAGACGGGAGGCTCGGGCGGCTCAGATGGCGCTGGACAGACGGGCAGCTCAGACGGCGCTGGACAGACGGGCAGCTCAGACGGCGCTGGGCAGACGGGCAGCTCAGGCGGCGCTGGACAGACGGGAGACTCTGGCCTGCTGAGGTGCACAGTAGGCCTGGTGCGTGGTGCCGGAACTGGTGGTACCGGGCTGGGAACACGCACCACTGGGCGAGTGCGGGGAGCAGGAACAGGGCGTACAGGGCTCTGGAGACGCACAGGAGGCTTGGTGCGTGGTGCCGGAACTGGAGGTACCGGGCTGGGGACACGCACCTCTGGGCGAGTGCGGGGAGCAGGAACAGGGCATACTGGACCCTGGAGGCGCACAGTAGGCTTGGTGCGTGGTGTTGGCACTGGTGGTACTGGGCTGGTGCGAGGGGCTGCCACAGGCGGACTGGTGCGTGGAGAAGGCACCGGATAGACCGGACCGTGGAGATGCACTACAGGTCTCGAGCACCGAGCCTGCCCAACCCTACCTGGCTGAACGCTCCCCGTAGCCAGGCCAGTGGGGCGAGGTGGAATAGCCCGCACTGGGCTGTGCTGGCGAACCGGGGACACCATGCGTAGGGCTGGTGCCATGTACACCGGCCCGAGGAGACGCACTGGAGACCAGATGCGCTGAGCCAGCTTCATGGTACCTGGCTCGATGCCCAACTCTAACCCGGCCGATACGAGGTGCTGGAATGTACTGCACCGGGCTATGCACACGCACCCGGGACACCCTGCGCTCCACCGCATAACACGATGCCTGCCCGGTACGACGCTCTCCACGGTAAGCACGGGGAGTTGGCTCAGGTCTCATACCTGGCTTAACACCACCCCCCGTGTGCTGCCCCCAAGACATTTTTGGGGCTGCCTCTCTGGCTTCCAGCCGCGCTTACGTGCAGCCTCCTCATACCACCGCCTCTCCGCTTTCGCTGCCTCCAGCTCTGCTTTGGGGCAGCGATACTCACCAGCCTGTGCCCAGAGTCCCTTGCCGTCCAGTATTTCCTCCCAAGTCCATCTCTCCAGATATCGCTGCCGCTCCTGTTGCTGCTGCCTGTTACCACGCTGCTTGGTCCTTTCTTGGTGGGTGGTTCTGTAACGGTTGTCGTCTGGAGGAGAAGAAGAGGACCAAGGTGCAGCGTGATAATTGTTCATCTTGTTTAATGAAGGTGAACACTCAAAATACAAAAACAACAAATGTGAAAAACCGAAACAGTACTGTCTGGTGCAGACACACAAAGACAGAAAACAACCACCCACCAAACCCAACACAACACAGGCTACCTAAATATGGTTCCCAATCAGGGACAACGATTGACAGCTGCCTCTGATTGAGAACCATATCAGGCCAAACACAGAAATAGCAAAACATAGAAATACAAACATAGACTACCCACCCCAACTCACGCCCTGACCATACTAAATAAAGACAAAACAAAGGAAATAAAGGTCAGAACGTGACACACTCCGTGTTGCTTCATGCGTAAGAACAGCTCTTAGCCGTCGTATATTGGCCATATACCACACCTCCTCAAGCCTTATTGCTTAATTAATCTGTATGGTATTACTGTTCATCCATCGCTAGTGTTATAAAAATTCTATAGTATAGTATCATCAGTCTATAGTATCATTTCTACAGTAGCTCAGTGTTTGCCAGGGGCATGTTATGCTGCCAAAGTGGTAAATAACAGTGTCAGTTAATTAACATTACCCCCTGTGTTACTGCTAGTCACTGTAATATAGATCCACTGTGTCATTTAGATAAGTGATGCCATTGTCTGGCAACGATGGACTGGGAGTTTTAGAAGTATACACAAACTGTGATTATATGACAATATCACTTTTGCACCTGACGGTGTGAAGTTAACTATTGCTTTCCAACACATGTAATACGTTCATATAGAGGCATTGTATCATCACTGTTGTTTATCTGCTCAGAAATGATAGGCCGTACAGAAAGAAAAATGCCCTGCATAGTTAAATTCATTTTTCAGGAAAATTACATGTAGTGTAACTACATAATTACATATCTAAGGAAACATGGACTTGTTTGACTATGAAAGGGGTTCTTTACCCAGCAGCCTTTGCCAGCTGTGCGAGAATGTTAACAATAGCCACCAATCTGCCCAACTTTTGCCAAACAGCTACAGTTTTACACCCATAAAAGTGAGCCTTTCTACGGGTTAGATCTATGGGAACATCTACAGCAAGGCGCTGTCACTCATCTTTATGATTGACAGTTTGTCACCGTCCTGTATTCCCTGCTAACACTCTATAGATTGCATCATGGGATCACATTACCAGGAACATGTACATAATCAGCATCTGTAATCCTCATGGCGGACCGTAAACATGACAGAAGGAAGCAGTGATCAGTAAAAGGGAATGCTATCCAATTTGACTGACAGGGATAACCAAAATCAATTCTGATAGAAGTTGTTGGAACTTTTTCATCGCTACAGATATGGTTGCTTTGACATCACTATTTAGTTTTTACGATATGGACAGGTGCTGAATCATTTTGAGAGGTCGTTTCCATAAACCCAAGGTCAAAGTAATGATCGTTCTCACCCAAAACTGATGGGAGAAGGGTAAAACATGTCCTCAATGGTTATTTTCTTTCTTCTCGTAGAAATCCTTATCCTGCAGTCATATATGAATAATTCATGGAGTTGCGAATTAGAAGTCTTTGAACATCCCTAGTCTTCATTGATATAAGCCATGATTTTGTAATTGCTGGAAGGTATAGGCCGGCAGTCAATGCTAATACGCTTTAGGAACATTCTTTCCCTTCAGCTCTATCATTTTTCATTTGTGGGCTTCAACCAAACTTATGTCAGGAAGCTGATTGTCTTTCCCTGCGATAGTTAGTGTAACCTTGTTTAAAAGGCAGCCTTCAACAGTGGATTTTGAGTCACATTGAAATGGAAGGGCGCACTCCGGATGGAAGATCCAAGAAAATTACATTCCACTGAGAATGCAAATTAGAATGAAATTGTGTTAGAATGTTTGGTGCCAACATGGTGGATAGTTTGCAGCATGACCTTATATCGTAAATTCAAGTATTTGAGTCAGTGGAGATGGAATCTTAGCTCAGACTTCTACTCCTACTCACAGTCAGCTATTTTATACAGTTATCGAAAGAGAGTTTAAAAATTCTGTAAATAACTATCAGCGTTGTTGAAAACGGAGAGAGACAGCTAGTGAAATTAATCAAATCCCATGGATTTAACAGATTTCAAGAGAGAGTGTCTTCTTCTAAGTTTGTTATAAAGGGGTATTAATTTAAATCCACTACAGGAACAGTTAGGTTGTGAACTCTGAACCTGCAATATTGAGACCTGACTTTGGAGAGAAAATGAATATAATCAAAAACACTGCATTAGACACTTGGATAATTACATCTCAGTTCCTTGTAATTTATAATAAATAAAATAAAATAAAAAATAAAGATCAGTGTATGATAGAAGTATGAGGAATACAGTAGAACATGGAATGATATTGGTCTCAACTATCCATCCCAAATAAAAGGTAATAGTCTCAAACTGAATATGAACAATGCAGGTGTATCATGCGTCTGGATGTTTGGCTTCTTTTGCTGAGGGACAGTTTAACTCATCAGGCTGGTGAGAGGCACCTAGCAGTGATGCCATTACCACAGGAGTGGAAAACCCTCTTTAAATTAGCCATGTTTGGAAATCAAGGCCCGCCAAGGTGATTAATTACCATGTCCAGTTCTAGATAATATCTTCTGACATCTGCCCTGTCCCTTCCTTTTAGATCGCGGACAGGATCGCTCCAGCTCTTGATTAATTAAAAGAAAGCCATGGGTTAACTTTGGCAGCAGGCCTCACTGGGCTCACTTATTCTAACAGAATTACCCTGCAAACATATGGGAGAATGGAGACAGACTCTGGAGGAGACAGACAGGAGACAGACTCTGGAGGAGACAGACAGGAGACAGACTCTGGAGGAGACAGACAGGAGACAGACTCTGGAGGAGACAGACAGGAGACAGACTCCGGAGAAGAAAGACAGGAGACAGACTCTGGAGGAGACAGACTGGAGGAGACAGACTGGAGGAGACAGACTGGAGGAGACAGACTGGAGGAGACAGACTGGAGACAGACTCTGGAGGAGAAAGACAGGAGACAGACTCTGGAGGAGACAGACAGGAGACAGACTCTGGAGGAGAAAGACAGGAGACAGACTCTGGAGGAGACAGACTGGAGGAGACTGACAGGAGACAGACTCTGGAGGAGACAGACAGGAGACAGACTCTGGAGGAGACAGACTGGAGGAGACAGACTGGAGACAGACTCTGGAGGAGACAGACAGGAGACAGACTCTGGAGGAGACAGACTGGAGGAGACAGACAGGAGACAGACTCTGGAGGAGAAAGACAGGAGACAGACTCTGGAGGAGAAAGACTGTAGACAGACTCTGGAGGAGACAGACAGGAGACAGACTCTGGAGGATACAGACTGGAGACAGACTGGAGACAGACTCTGCAGGAGACAGACTCTGGAGGAGACAGACTGGAGACAGACTCTGGAGGAGACAGACTGGAGACAGACTGGAGACAGATTGGAGGAGGCAGACTGGAGACAGACTGGATCAGACTGGAGACAGACTGGAGGAGACAGACTCTGGAGGAGACAGACTGGAGGAGACAGACTCTGGAGGAGACAGACTGGAGGAGACAGACAGGAGACAGACTGGAGGAGACAGACAGGAGACAGACTCTGGAGGAGACAGACTGGAGGAGACAGACAGGAGACAGACTCTGGAGGAGACAGACTGGAGGAGAAAGACAGGAGACAGACTCTGGAGGAGAAAGACAGGAGACAGACTCTTGAGGAGACAGACAGGAGACAGACTCTGGAGGAGACAGACAGGAGACAGACTCTGGAGTAGACAGACAGGAGACAGACTCTGGAGGAGACAGACTGGAGACAGACTGGAGGAGACAGACTGGAGACAGACTGGAGACAGACTCTGGAGGATACAGACTGGAGACAGACTGGAGACAGACTCTGGAGGAGACAGACAGGAGACAGACTCTGGAGGAGACAGACTGGAGACAGAATTTGGAGGAGACAGACTGGAGACAGACTGGAGACAGATTGTAGGAGGCAGACTGGAGACAAACTGGATCAGACTGGAGACAGACTGGAGGAGACAGACTCTGGAGGAGACAGACTGGAGGAGACAGACAGGAGACAGACTGGAGGAGACAGACAGGAGACAGACTCTGGAGGAGACAGACAGGAGACAGACTCTGGAGGAGACAGACAGGAGACAGACTCTGGAGGAGACAGACAGGAGACAGACTCTGGAGGAGACAGACAGGAGACAGACTCTGGAGGAGACAGACTGGAGACAGACTCTGGAGGAGACAGACAGGAGACAGACTCTGGAGGAGACAGACTGGAGACAGACTCTGGAGGAGACAGACAGGAGACAGACTCTGGAGGAGACAGACTCTGGAGGAGACAGACTGGAGACAGACTCTGGTGGAGACAGACTGGAGACAGACTGGAGACAGATTGGAGGAGGCAGACTGGAGACAGACTGGATCAGACTGGAGACAGACTGGAGGAGACAGACTCTGGAGGAGACAGACTGGAGGAGACAGACAGGAGACAGACTGGAGGAGACAGACAGGAGACAGACTCTGGAGGAGACAGACTGGAGGAGACAGACAGGAGACAGACTCTGGAGGAGACAGACTGGAGGAGAAAGACAGGAGACAGACTCTGGAGGAGAAAGACAGGAGACAGACCCTGGAGGAGAAAGACAGGAGACAGACTCTGGAGGAGACAGACAGGAGACAGACTCTGGAGGAGACAGACAGGAGACAGACTCTGGAGGAGACAGACAGGAGACAGACTGGAGGAGACAGACTGGAGACAGACTGGAGACAGACTCTGGAGGATACAGACTGGAGACAGACTGGAGACAGACTCTGGAGGAGACAGACAGGAGACAGACTCTGGAGGAGACAGACTGGAGACAGACTTTGGAGGAGACAGACTGGAGACAGACTGGAGACAGATTGTAGGAGGCAGACTGGAGACAGACTGGATCAGACTGGAGACAGACTGGAGGAGACAGACTCTGGAGGAGACAGACTGGAGGAGACAGACAGGAGACAGACTGGAGGAGACAGACAGGAGACAGACTCTGGAGGAGAAAGACAGGAGACAGACTCTGGAGGAGAAAGACAGGAGACAGACTCTGGAGGAGACAGACAGGAGACAGACTCTGGAGGAGAAAGACAGGAGACAGACTCTGGAGGAGACAGACAGGAGACAGACTGGAGGAGACAGACTGGAGACAGACTGGAGACAGACTCTGGAGGATACAGACTGGAGACAGACTGGAGACAGACTCTGGAGGAGACAGACAGGAGACAGACTCTGGAGGAGACAGACTGGAGACAGACTTTGGAGGAGACAGACTGGAGACAGACTGGAGACAGATTGTAGGAGGCAGACTGGAGACAGACTGGATCAGACTGGAGACAGACTGGAGGAGACAGACTCTGGAGGAGACAGACTGGAGGAGACAGACAGGAGACAGACTGGAGGAGACAGACAGGAGACAGACTCTGGAGGAGACAGACAGGAGACAGACTCTGGAGGAGACAGACAGGAGACAGACTCTGGAGGAGACAGACAGGAGACAGACTCTGGAGGAGACAGACAGGAGACAGACTCTGGAGGAGACAGACTGGAGACAGACTCTGGAGGAGACAGACTGGAGACAGACTCTGGAGGAAAAAGACAGGAGACAGACTTTGGAGGAGACAGACTGGAGACAGACTGGAGACAGACAGGAGGAGGCAGACAGGAGACAGACTTTGGAGGAGACAGACTGGAGAAAGACAGGAGACAGACTCTGGAGGAGACAGACAGGAGACAGACTCTGGAGGAGAAAGACAGGAGACAGACTCTGAAGGAGACAGACTAGAGACAGACTCTGAAGCGTGTCGTGTGAGACCGGAGTACTCCAGGAGCTGTTTGAGCGAGAGACTACGTTGATAAGAGAGAGCTTTGATCCTATGTTCCACAGTTTTGCCTAAAGCCAAACAAATGAAACATAAGCTAATGTAATGACTTCCTCTCTGGATATTGAAAATTGCATAAAATAAATAATCTGTAATACCCTTATTATGGAAGCCCCTTTTCCGTAACACACAACAGAAGATTTCTCCCGCTTTACACTGTAGGTTCTACCTACCTATGTAAGTGAATGCAAATACATGTGCTTTTTTGGACACTTCATAAATGGGACCCAAAGACCGCTTGGAAGAGGTCAGTTTGATGGTTCGGTGTTAATTTTTGTGTTCAATGGCATTATAAATGGATCAGGTTCATACTGTATGCAGTAGATTGCTGTGTGTTTTAGTACAATATGGGTTTGTGAAATGCATTATAAAATGTTAAATAAATCTGTAGTGTTCAGTTCTATGCCTCATAAGTCGTCATCTCTTGTTTGATCCTGATATTAACATGATTACCATATTTCATCACTTCTGCCAAGACTCTGTGCTGAACTGTGCTGAACCGTGACTGCAGGATTGTTTTTACCCTGACAGCCATTCTAATCTATTCAACAGCCTGCATCTCATTACTGGCAAATACAGACGACAAAATGTATTCTATATCTGAGGAATAGACAGGCCGTCGGAGCCGCCAAGACAATCAGAAGCCTGATTCACTTGTAGTATTGTAAAATCTGGTTGGTTGTATGGCATGTGGTTAGGCTACTGTGGTAACCCATGGTAACCAGAACAGAATTACTGCACATGGTAACAGCAGCAGTGGCTGGGTATCAAACGTGGTTTCCATGTGGTTGATACCATTCCATTGACTCCATTCCAGTCATTACTATGAGCCATCCTCCCGTCAGCAGCCTCCACTGAACAACAGATAAGTAACATAAAACAATGGTTACATTGCATTAGCTCAATTTTAATCCAATTGGCAACAGTTTCATGCTAAATTATTATAAAAATATATGTTTTGGCCCTTTTCGTGATATCCAAGTGTAGTAACCATGTAGGTAAGCCCGACAACACATATAGTAAGAGTTACCAGTATAGTAACCGTGTACCGTGAAGGTAGGCCAAGCAACGCATACAGTAATATTTACTAGTATAGTAACCATATAGGCAGGCCTGACAACACATACAGTAATATTTACTAGTATAGTAACCGTGTAGGTAGGCCTGACAACACATACAGTAAGAGTTACTATTATTGTAACCATGTGGGTAGGCCTGACAACACATACAGTAAGAGTTACTATTATAGTAACCGTGTAGGCAGGCCTGACAACATATACAGTAATATTTACTTGTATATTAACCATGTGGGTAGGCCCGACAACACATACAGTAAGAGTTACTAGTATCGTAACCGTGTAGGCAGGCCTGACAACACATACAGTAATATTTACTAGTATAGTAACCATGTAGGTAGGCCTGACAACACATACAGTAAGATTTACTAGTATAGTTAGAATGTGGGTAGGCCTGACAACACATACAGTAAGATTTACTAGTATAGTTAGAATGTGGGTAGGCCTGACAACACATACAGTAAGATTTACTAGTATAGTTAGCATGTGGGTAGGCCTGACAACACATACAGTAAGATTTACTAGTATAGTTAGAATGTGGGTAGGCCTGACAACACATACAGTAAGAGTTACTATTATAGTAACCGTGTAGGCAGGCCTGACAACACATACAGTAAGATTTACTAGTATAGTTAGAATGTGGGTAGGCCTGACAACACATACAGTAAGATTGACTAGTATAGTTAGAATGTGGGTAGGCCTGACAACACATACAGTAAGATTTACTAGTATAGTTAGCATGTGGGTAGGCCTGACAACACATACAGTAAGATTTACTAGTATAGTTAGAATGTGGGTAGGCCTGACAACACATACAGTTAGAGTTACTATTATAGTAACCGTGTAGGCAGGCCTGACAACACATACATTAATATTTACTAGTATAGTAACCATGTAGGTAGGCCCGACAACACATACAGTAATATTTACTAGCATAGTAACCGTGTAGGCAGGCCAGAAGACACATACAGTAATATTTACTAGTATAGTAACCATGTAGGTAGGCCCGACAACACATACAGTAATATTTACTAGCATAGTAACCGTGTAGGCAGGCCCGAAGACACATACAGTAATATTTACTAGTATAGTAACCGTGTAGGTGGGCCCGGCAACACATACAGTAAGAGTTACTAGTATAGTAACCATGTAGGCAGGCCCGACAACACATACAGTAAGAGTTACTAGTATAGTAACCGTGTGGGTAGGCCCGACAACACATACAGTAAGAGTTACTAGTATAGTAACCATGTGGGTAGGCCCGACAACACATACAGTAATATTTACTAGCATAGTAACCGTGTAGGCAGGCCCAAAGACACACACAGTAATATTTACTAGTATAGTAACCATGTAGGTAGGCCCGACAACACATACAGTAATATTTACTAGTATAGTAACCGTGTAGGTAGGCCCGACAACACATACAGTAAGATTTACTAGTATAGTAACCGTGTAGGCAGGCCCGACAACACATACAGTAAGATTTACTAGTATAGTAACAGTGTGGGTAGGCCAGACAACACAAACAGTAAGAGTTACTAGTATAGTAACCATGTGGGTAGGCCTGACAACACATACAGTAAGAGTTACTAGTATAGTAACCATGTGGGTAGGCCCGACAACACATACAGTAAGATTTACTAGTATAGTAACCGTGTAGGTAGGCCCGACAACACATACAGTAAGATTTACTAGCAAAGTAACCGTGTAGGCAGGCCCGAAGACACATACAGTAATATTTACTAGTATAGTAACCATGTAGGTAGGCCCGACAACACATACAGTAAGAGTTACTAGTATAGTAACCGTGTGGGTAGGCCTGACAACACATACATTAAGATTTACTAGTATAGTAACAGTGTGGGTAGGCCAGACAACACATACAGTAAGGGTTACTAGTATATTATCCATGTGGGTAGGCCCGACAACACATACAGTAAGAGTTACTAGTATAGTAACCGTGTGGGTAGGCCTGACAACACATACAGTAAGAGTTACTAGTATAGTAACCGTGTGGGTAGGCCCGACAACACATACAGTAAGAGTTACTAGTATAGTAACCGTGTGGGTAGGCCTGACAACACATACAGTAAGAGTTACTAGTATAGTAACCGTGTGGGTAGGCCCGACAACACATACAGTAAGTGTTACTAGTCTAATAACCATGTAGTTAGGCCTGACAACACATACAGTAAGATTTACTAGCATAGTAACCATGTAGGCAGGCCTGACAACACATACAGTAAGATTTACTAGTATAGTAACCGTGTAGGTAGGCCCGACAACACATACAGTAATATGTACTAGTATAGTAACCATGTAGGTAGGCCCGACAACACATACAGTAAGATTTACTAGTATAGTTAGCATGTGGGTAGGCCCGACAACACATACAGTAAGAGTTACTAGTATTGTAACCGTGTGGGTAGGCCTGACAACACATACAGTAAGATTTACTAGTTTAGTAACAGTGTGGGTAGGCCAGACAACACATACAGTAAGGGTTACTAGTATATTAACCATGTGGGTAGGCCCGACAACACATACAGTAAGAGTTACTAGTTTAGTAACAGTGTGGGTAGGCCAGACAACACATACAGTAAGGGTTACTAGTATATTAACCATGTGGGTAGGCCCGACAAAACATACAGTAAGAGTTACTAGTATAGTAACCGTGTGGGTAGGCCTGACAACACATACAGTAAGAGTTACTAGTATAGTAACCATGTGGGTAGGCCCGACAACACATACAGTAATATTTACGAGCATAGTAACCGTGTATGCTTTATCTTGGCCAGGTCGCAGTTGCAAATGAGAACTTGTTCTCAACTAGCCTACCTGGTTAAATAAAGGTGAAATAAAAAATAAAATAAAAAGTAGGCAGGCCCGAAGACACATACAGTAATATTTACTAGTATAGTAACCATGTAGGTAGGCCTGACAACACATACAGTAAGAGTTACTAGTATAGTAACCATGTAGGCAGGCCTGACAACACATACAGTTAGAGTTACTATTATAGTAACCGTGTAGGCAGGCCTGACAACACATACATTAATATTTACTAGTATAGTAACCATGTAGGTAGGCCCGACAACACATACAGTAATATTGACTAGTATAGTAACCGTGTAGGTGGGCCCGGCAACACATACATTAATATTTACTAGTATAGTAACCGTGTGGGTAGGCCCGACAACACATACAGTAATATTGACTAGTATAGTAACCGTGTAGGTGGGCCTGACAACACATACATTAATATTTACTAGTATAGTAACCGTGTGGGTAGGCCCGACAACACATACAGTAAGAGTTACTAGTATAGTAACCGTGTGGGTAGGCCTGACAACACATACAGTAAGAGTTACTAGTATAGTAACCGTGTGGGTAGGCCTGACAACACATACAGTAAGAGTTACTAGTATAGTAACCGTGTGGGTAGGCCTGACAACACATACAGTAAGAGTTACTAGTATAGTAACCGTGTGGGAAGGCCTGACAACACATACAGTAATATTTACTAGTATAGTAACCATGTAGGTAGGCCCGACAACACATACAGTAAGATTTACTAGCATAGTAACCGTGTAGGCAGGCCCGAAGACACATACAGTAATATTTACTAGTATAGTAACCATGTAGGTAGGCCCGACAACACATACAGTAATATTTACTAGCATAGTAACCGTGTAGGCAGGCCCGAAGACACATACAGTAATATTTACTAGTATAGTAACCGTGTAGGTGGGCCCGACAACACATACAGTAATATTTACTAGTATAGTAACAATGTAGGTAGGCCCGACAACACATACAGTAAGATTTACTAGCATAGTAACCGTGTAGGCAGGCCCGAAGACACATACAGTAATATTTACTAGTATAGTAACCGTGTAGGTGGGCCCGACAACACATACAGTAAGAGTTACTAGTATAGTAACCGTGTGGGTAGGCCCGACAACACATACAGTAAGAGTTACTAGTATAGTAACCGTGTGGGTAGGCCCGACAACACATACAGTAAGAGTTACTAGTATAGTAACCGTGTGGGTAGGCCCGACAACACATACAGTAAGATGTACTAGTATAGTAACAGTGTAGGCAGGCCTGACAACACATACAGTAAGAGTTACTAGTATAGTAACCGTGTAGGTGGGCCCGACAACACATACAGTAAGATTTACTAGTATAGTAACAGTGTAGGCAGGCCTGACAACACATACAGTAATATTTACTAGTATAGTAACCGTGTAGGTGGGCCCGACAACACATACAGTAATATTTACTAGTATAGTAACAATGTAGGTAGGCCCGACAACACATACAGTAAGATTTACTAGCATAGTAACCGTGTAGGCAGGCCCGAAGACACATACAGTAATATTTACTAGTATAGTAACCGTGTAGGTGGGCCCGGCAACACATACAGTAAGAGTTACTAGTATAGTAACCGTGTGGGTAGGCCCGACAACACATACAGTAAGAGTTACTAGTATAGTAACCATGTGGGTAGGCCCGACAACACATACAGTAATATTTACTAGCATAGTAACCGTGTGGGTAGGCCTGACAACACATACAGTAAGAGTTACTAGTATAGTAACCATGTGGGTAGGCCCGACAACACATACAGTAATATTTACTAGCATAGTAACCGTGTAGGCAGGCCCGAAGACACATACAGTAATATTTACTAGTATAGTAACCATGTAGGTAGGCCCGACAACACATACAGTAATATTTACTAGTATAGTAACCGTGTAGGTAGGCCCGACAACACATACAGTAATATTTACTAGTATAGTAACCGTGTAGGCAGGCCCGACAACACATACAGTAAGATTTACTAGTATAGTTAGCATGTAGGTAGGCCCGACAACACATACAGTAAGAGTTGATAGCAAAGTAACGTGTAGGCAGGCCGAAGACACTAACAGTAATATTTACTAGTATAGTAACCATGTAGGTAGGCCGACAACACATACAGTAAGAGTTACTAGTATAGTAACCGTGTGGGTAGGCCTGACAACACATACAGTAAGATTTACTAGTATAGTAACAGTGTGGGTAGGCCAGACAACACATACAGTAAGGGTTACTAGTATATTATCCATGTGGGTAGGCCCGACAACACATACAGTAAGAGTTACTAGTATAGTAACCGTGTGGGTAGGCCTGACAACACATACAGTAAGAGTTACTAGTATAGTAACCGTGTGGGTAGGCCCGACAACACATACAGTAAGAGTTACTAGTATAGTAACGTGTGGTAGGCCTGACAACACATACAGTAAGATTACTAGTATAGTAACCGTGTGGTAGGCGACAACACATACAGTAAGGTTACTAGTATATAACCATGTAGTTAGGCCTGACAACACATACAGTAAGATTACTAGTATAGTAACATGTAGGCAGGCCTGACACAACATACAGTAAGATTTACTAGTATAGTAACCGTGTAGGTAGGCCCGACAACACATACAGTAATAGTACTAGTATAGTAACCATGAGGTAGGCCGACAACACATACAGTAAGATTACTAGTATAGTTAGCTGTGGGTAGGCCCGAACACATACGTAAGAGTTACTAGTATTGTAACCGTGTGGGTAGGCCTGACAACACATACAGTAAGATTTACTATTAGTAACAGTGTGGGTGGCCGACAACACATACAGTAAGGGTTACTAGTATATTAACCATGTGGTAGGCCCGACAACACATACAGTAAGAGTTACTAGTATAGTAACCTGGGGTAGGCCTGACAACACATACAGTAAGATTTACTAGTATAGTAACAGTGTGGTAGGCCGACACACACACAGTAAGGTTACTAGTATAGTAACAGTGGGTAGGCCGACAACACATACAGTAAGGTACAGTATTGTAACCGTGGGTAGGCCCGACAACACATACAGTAGAGTTACTAGTATAGTAACCGTGGGGTAGGCCTGACAACACATACAGTAAGAGTTACTAGTATAGTAACATGTGGGTAGGCCGACAACACATACAGTAAGATTTACTAGTATAGTAACCGTGTAGGAGGCCGAAACACATACGTATAGTTACTAGTATAGTAACATGTAGGTAGGCTGACAACACATACAGTAAGAGTTACTAGTATAGTAACCATGTAGGAGGGCTGACAACACATACAGTTAAGTTACTATATAGTAACCTGTAGTAGGCTGACAACACATACATTAATATTACTAGTATAGTAACCATGTAGGGTAGGCCCGACAACACATACAGTAATATTACTAGTATAGTAACGTGTAGGTGGGCCCGGCAACACATACATTAATATTTACTAGTATAGTACCGTGTGGGTAGGCCCGACACACATACAGTAATATGACTAGTATAGAACCGTGTAGGTGGGCCGACACACACAACATAATATATTACTAGTATAGTAACGTGTGGGTAGGCCCGACAACACATACAGTAAGAGTTACTAGTATAGTAACCGTGTGGGTAGCCTGACAACACATACAGTAGAGTTACTTATAGTAACCGTGTGGGTAGGCGACAACACATACAGTAAGAGTTACTAGTATAGTAACCGTGTGGGTAGGCCTGAAACACATACAGTAATATTTACTAGTATAGTAACATGTAGGTAGGCCGACAACACATACAGTAAGATTTACTAGCATATAACGTGTAGGTAGGCCGACACACATACAGTATATTACTAGTATAGTAACCATGTAGGTAGGCCCGACAACACATACAGTAATATTACTAGATATAACCGTGTAGGCAGGCCGAAGACACATACAGTAATTTTACATAGTATAGTAACGTGTAGGTAGGCCCGAACAAAACATACAGTAAGAGTTACTAGTATAGTAACCGTGTGGTAGGCCCGACAACACATACAGTAAGAGTTACTAGTATAGTAACCTGTGGGTAGGCCAGAACACATACAGTAAGTTTACTAGTATAGTAACAGTGTAGGAGGCCGACACACATACAGTAAGATGTACTAGTATTAGTAACCGTGTAGGTGAGGCCGACAACACATACAGTAAGATTTACTAGTATAGTACCAGTGTAGGAGGCCTGACAACACATACAGTAATATTACTAGTTAGTAACCGTGTAGGGTAGGCCCGACAACACATACAGTAAATTTACTAGTATAGTAACTGGGTAGGCCCGACAACACATACAGTAAGATTTACTAGTAGTAACCGTGTGGAGCCCGAAACACATACAGTAAATGTACTAGTATAGTAACCGTGTAGGTGGGCGGCAACACATACAGTAAGAGTTATTAGTATAGTAACCGTGTGGGTAGGCCCGACAACACATACAGTAAGAGTTACTAGTATAGTAACGTGTGGTAGGCCGACAACACATACATAAATTACTAGTATAGTAACTGTGGGTAGGCCTGACAACACATACAAAGAGTACTAGTATAGTAACCATGTGGGTAGGCCCGAAACACATACAGATATTTACTAGCATAGTAACCGTGTAGCAGGCCGAAGACACATACAGTATAATTTACTAGTATAGTAACCATGTAGGTAGGCCTGACAACACATACAGTAAATTACTAGTATAGTAACCATGTAGGAGGCGACAACACATACAGTAAATTACTAGTATAGTAACCGTGTAGGAGGCCCGACACACATACAGTAAGATTTACTAGCATAGTAAACGTGTAGGCAGGCGAAGACACATACAGTAATATTTACTAGTATAGTAACATGTGGTAGGCCGACAACACACAGTAAGAGTTACTAGTATAGTAACCGTGTGGGTAGGCTGACAACACATACATAAGATTTACTAGTATAGTAACAGTGGGGTAGGCCCGACAACACATACAGTAAGGTTACTAGTATATTATCCATGGGTAGGCCCGACAACACATACAGTAAGAGTTACTAGTAATGAACCGTGTGGGTAGGCCCGACAACACATACAGTAAGAGTTACTAGTATAATAACCGTGGGGTAGGCCGACAACACATCATTAAGATTTACTAGTATAGTAACAGTGTGGGTAGGCCGACAACACATACAGTAGGTTACTAGTATATGTACCATGTGGGTAGGCCGACAACACATACAGAAGAGTTACTAGTATAGTAACCGTGTGGGTAGGCCTGACAACACATACAGTAAGAGTTACTAGTATAGTAACCGTGTGGGTAGGCCCGACAACACATACAGTAAGAGTTACTAGTATAGTAACCTGTGGGTAGGCTGACAACACATACAGTAAGAGTTACTAGTATGTAACGTGTGGGTAGGCCGACACACATACAGTAAGTGTTACTAGTTAATAACATGTAGTTAGGCCTGACAACACATACAGTAAGATTTACTAGATAGTAACCATGTAGGCAGCTGACAACACATACAGTAAGATTTACTAGTATAGTAACCGTGTAGGTAGGCCCGACAACACATACAGTAATATGTACTAGTATAGAACCATGTAGGTAGGCCGACAACACATACAGTAAGATTTACTAGTATAGTTAACATGTGGGTAGGCCCGACAACACATACAGTAAGAGTTACTAGATTTAAACCGTGTGGGTGGCCTGACAACACATACAGTAAGATTTACTAGTTAGTAACAGTGTGGGTAGGCCGACAACACATACAGTAAGGTTACTAGTATATTAACCATGTGGGATGGCCCGACAACACATACAGTAAGAGTTACTAGTATAGTAACCGTGGGTAGGCCTGACAACACCACAGTAAGATTTACTAGTTAGTAAATGTGGGTAGCCGACAACACATACAGTAGGTTACTAGTTATAGTAACCATGTGGGTAGGCCGCAAACAATACAGTAAGAGTTCTAGTATAGTAACCGTGTGGGTAGGCCGAAACACATACAGTAGAGTACTAGTATAGTAACCATGTGGGTAGGCCGACAACACATACAGTAATATTTTAGTAGTAGTAACCGTGTAGGCAGGCCGAAGACACATACAGTAATATGTTACTAGTATAGTAACCATGTAGGTAGGCCGACAACACATACAGTAAGAGTTACTAGTATAGTAACGATGTAGGTAGGCCTGACAACACAACAGTAGAGTATAGTATAGTAACCGTGTAGGAGGCCTGACAACACATACATAAATTTACTAGTATAGTAACATGTAGGTAGGCCGACAACACATACAGTAATATTACTAGTATAGTAACCGTGTGTGGGCCGACAACACATACATAATATTTACTAGTATAGTAACCGTGTGGTAGGCCGACAACACATACAGTATATGACTAGTATAGTAACCGTGTAGGGGGGCCGACAACACATACATTAATATTACTAGTATAGAACCTGTGGGTAGGCCCGAAAACACATACAGTAAGAGTTACTAGTATAGTAACCGTGTGGGTAGGCCGACAACACATACAGTAAGATACTAGTATAGTAACCGTGTGGGTAGGCCGCAAACACATACAGTAAGAGTTACTAGTATAGTAACGTGTGGTAGGCCGACAACACATACAGTAATATTTACAGTATAGTAACATGTAGGTAGCCGACAACACATACAGTAAGATTTACTAGATAGTAACTGTAGGCAGGCCGATGACACATACAGTAATATATATTATAGTAACCATGTAGGTAGGCCCGACAAACATACAGTAATATTTACTAGATAGTAAACGTGTAGGGCCGAAGCACAATACAGTAATATTTACTAGTTAGTAACGGTAGGGTGGGCCGACAACACATACAGTAAGAGTTACTAGTATAGTAACCGGTGGGTAGGCCCGACAACACATACAGTAAGAGTTACTAGTATAGTAACGTGTGGGTAGGGCGACAACACATACAGAAGAGTTACTAGTATAGTAACGTGTGGGTAGGCCGACAACACATACAGTAAGATGTACTAGTATAGTAACAGTGTAGGTAGGCCTGACAACACATACAGTAAGAGTTACTAGTATAGTAACCGTGTAGTGGGCCCGACAACACATACAGTAAGATTTACTGTATAGTAACAGTGTAGGAGGCCTGACAAAACATACAGTAATATTACTAGTATAGTAACCGTGTAGGTGGGCCGACAACACATACAGTAATATTTACTAGTATGTAACATGTAGGTAGGCCCGACAACACATACAGTAAGATTACTAGATAGTAACCGTGTAGGAGGCCGAAACACATACAGTAATATTTACTAGTATAGTAACAGTGTAGGTGGCCCGACAACACATACAGTAAGAGTTACTAGTATAGTAACCGTGTGGGTAGGCCCGACAACACATACATTAGAGTTACTAGTATAGTAACCGTGTGTGGTAGGCCCGACAACACATACAGTAGAGTTACTAGTATAATAACCGTGTGGGAGGCCGACAACACACAGTAAGAGTTACTAGTATAGTAACCATGGTGGAGGCCCGGCAAACACATACAGTATATTTACTAGCATAGTAACCGTGTAGGCAGGCCCGAAACACATACAGTAATATTACTAGTATAGTAACCATGTAGGTAGGCCTGACAACACATACAGTAAGAGTTACTAGAAGTAACCATGTAGGCAGCTGACAACACATACAGTAATATTTACTAGTATAGTAACGCGTGTAGGCGACCGAAACAACATACAGTAATTTACTAGAAAGTAACCGTGTAGGCAGGCCCGACAACACATACGTAAGATTTACTAGTATAGTAACCATGTAGGTAGGCCCGACAAAACACAGTAAGAGTTACTAGTATTAAACCGTGTGGGTGGACTGACAACACATACATAAGATTTACTAGTATAGTAACAGTGGGGTAGGCCGACAACACATACAGTAGGGTTATAGTATATTATCAGTGTAGTGGTAGGCCCGACAACACAACAGTAAGAGTTACTAGTATAGTAACCGTGTGGGTAGGCCTGACAAAACATACAGTAAGAGTTACTAGTATAGTAACCGTGTGTGGGTAGGCCTGACAACACATACATTAAGATTTTACTAGTATAGTAACAGTGGGGTAGGCCAGACAACACATACAGTAAGGTTACTAGTATATACCATGGGGTAGCCCGACAACACATACAGTAAGAGTACTAGTATAGTAACCGTGTGGGTAGGGCTGACAACACATACAGTAAGAGTTACTAGTATAGTAACCTGTGGGTAGGCCCGACAACACATACAGTAAGAGTTACTAGTATAGTAACCGTGTGGGTAGGCCTGACAACACAATAAGTAAGAGTTACTAGTAAGTACGTCGTGGGTAGGGCCGACAACACATACAGTAAGTGTTACATAGTTAATAACCATGTAGTAGGCCGACAACACATACAGTAAGATTTAATAGTAAAGTAACCAGTAGGCAGGCCTGACAACACATACAGTAAGATTTACTAGTATAGTAACCGGTAGGTAGGCCCGACAACACATACAGTAATATGTACTAGTATAGTAACCATGTAGGTAGGCCCGACAACACATACAGTAAGATTACTAGTATAGTTAGCATGTGGGTAGGCCCGACAACACATACAGTAAGAGTTACTAGTATTGTAACACGTGTGGGTAGGCCTGACAACACATACAGTAAGATTTACTAGTTAGTAACAGGGGAAGCCAGACAACACATACAGTAAGGTTACTAGTATATTAACCATGTGGGTAGGCCCGACAACACATACAGTAAGAGTTACTAGTATAGTAACCGTGTGGGTAGGCCTGACAACACATACAGTAAGATTACTAGTTAGTAACAGTGTGGGTAGGCCAGACAACACATACAGTAAGGTACTAGTATATTAACCATGTGGGTAGGCCCGACAAAACATACAGTAAGAGTACTAGTATAGTAACCGTGTGGGTAGGCCGACAACACATACAGTAAGAGTTACTAGATAGTAAACATGTGGGTAGGCCGACAACACATACAGTAATATACTAGCATAGTAACCGTGTAGGCGCGCCGAAGACACATACAGTAATATTTACTAGTATAGTAACCATGTAGGTAGGCCGACAACACATACAGTAAGAGTTACTAGTATAGTAACATGTAGGAGGCCTGACAACACATACAGTAGAGTTACTATTATAGTAACCGTGTAGCAGGCCGCGACAAACATACAGTAATATTTACTAGTATAGTAACCATGTAGGTAGGCCGACAACACATACAGTAAATTACTAGATAGTAACCGTGTAGGTGGGCCCGGCAACACATACATTAATATTTATAGTATAGTAACCGTGTGGGTAGGCCGACAACACATACAGTAATATGACTAGTATAGTAACCGTGTAGCAGGCCCGAAACATACAGTAATATTTACTAGTATAGTAACGTGTAGGGGGGCCCGACAACACATACAGTAAGATTACTAGTATAGTAACCGTGTGGGTAGGCCCGAAACACATACAGTAAGAGTTACTAGTATAGTAACCGTGTGGGTAGGCCCCGACAACACATACAGTAAGAGTTACAGTATAGTAAACGTGTGGGTAGGCCGACAACACATACAGTAAGAGTTACTAGTATAGTAACCGTGTGGGTAGGCCACAACACATACAGTAAGAGTACTAGTATAGTAACCGTGGGTAGGCCCGACAACACATACAGTAAGATTTACTAGTATAGTAACAGTGTAGGCAGGCCTGACAAACATACAGTAATATTACTAGTATAGTAACCGTGTAGGTGGGCCCGACAACACATACAGTAAGATTTACTAGTATAGTAACAATGTAGGTAGGCCGACAACACACAGTAAGATTTACTAGCATAGTAACAGTGTAGGCAGGCCGACGAGACACATACAGTAATATTACTAGTATAGTAACCGTGTAGGGGGCCCGACACATACAGTAAGAGTTACTAGTATAGTAACCGTGTGGGAGGAGCCCGACAACACATACAGTAAGAGTTACTAGTATAGTAAACGTGTGGGTAGGCCGACACACATACAGTAAGAGTTACTAGTATAGTAACCGTGTGGGTAGGCCCTGACAACACATACAGTAAGAGTTACTAGTATAGTAACCAGTAGGTAGGCCCGACAACACATACAGTAAGAGTTACTAGTATAGTAACCGTGTGGGTAGGCCGACAAACATACAGTAAGAGTTACTAGTATAGTAACCATGTGGGTAGGCCCGAAAACACATACAAGTAAGAGTTACTAGTATAGTAACCGGTGGGTAGGCCCGACAACACATACAGTAAGAGTTAATAGTATATTAACGTGTGGGTAGGCCCGACAACACATACAGTAAGAGTTACTAGTATAGTAACGTGTGGGTAGGCCTGACAACACATACAGTAAGAGTTACATAGTATAGTAACCATGTGGGTAGGCCGACAACACATACAGTAATATTACTAGCATAGTAACCGTGTAGGCAGGCCGAAGACACATACAGTAATATTTATGTATAGTAACCATGTAGGTAGGCCTGACAACACATACAGTAAGAGTTACTAGTATAGTAACCATGTAGGTAGGCCGACAACACATACAGTAAGAGTTACTAGTATAGTAACCATGTAGGCAGGCCTGACAACACTACTTAAGATTTACTAGTATAGTAAAACAGTTGGGGTAGGACAAAACACATCAGTAGGTACTAGTAATTTCCTTGGGTAGGCCCGACAAACATACAGTAAGAGTTACTAGTATAGTAACCGATGTGGGGTAGGCCTGACAACACATACAGTAAGAGTTACTAGTATAGTAACCGTGTGGGTAGGCCCGACAACACATACAGTAATATTTACTAGTATATTAACCATGTGGGTAGGCCCGACAACACATACAGTAAGAGTTACTAGTATAGTAACCGTGTGGGTAGGCCTGACAACACATACAGTAAGAGTTACTAGTATAGTAACCGTGTGGGTAGGCCCGACAACACATACAGTAAGAGTTACTAGTATAGTAACCGTGTGGGTAGGCCCGACAACACATACAGTAAGAGTTACTAGTATAGTAACCGTGTGGGTAGGCCCGACAACACATACAGTAAGAGTTACTAGTATTGTAACCGTGTGGGTAGGCCCGACAACACATACAGTAAGAGTTACTAGTATAGTAACCGTGTGGGTAGGCCCGACAACACATACAGTAAGAGTTACTAGTATAGTAACCGTGTGGGTAGGCCTGACAACACATACAGTAAGAGTTACTAGTATAGTAACCGTGTGGGTAGGCCCGACAACACAAACAGTAAGTGTTACTAGTCTAATAACCATGTAGTTAGGCCTGACAACACATACAGTAATATTTACTAGTATAGTAACCATGTAGGCAGGCCTGACAACACATACAGTAAGATTTACTAGTATATTAACCGTGTAGGTAGGCCCGACAACACATACAGTAATATGTACTAGTATAGTAACCATGTGGGTAGGCCCGACAACACATACAGTAAGATTTACTAGTATAGTTAGCATGTGGGTAGGCCCGACAACACATACAGTAAGAGTTACTAGTATTGTAACCGTGTGGGTAGGCCTGACAACACATACAGTAAGATTTACTAGTATAGTAACAGTGTGGGTAGGCCAGACAACACATACAGTAAGGGTTACTAGTATATTAACCATGTGGGTAGGCCCGACAACACATACAGTAAGAGTTACTAGTATAGTAACCGTGTGGGTAGGCCTGACAACACATACAGTAAGATTTACTAGTTTAGTAACAGTGTGGGTAGGCCCGACAACACATACAGTAAGAGTTACTAGTATAGTAACCGTGTGGGTAGGCCTGACAACACATACAGTAAGAGTTACTAGTATAGTAATTGTTAAGGTAGGCCCGACTTCTATATACATTGAATTTTAAGTGTGACCATATACTCCCTATCTCATCCCATACACAGTAATCGAAATCTGAAAATGCCCTTCGTCTTTTAGAATTGAATGTATGTGATGAGGATGAATTCAAAATGAATTTTGCCTTTAGTCAGACGAGTAAAGCATTATCATGACATTTGCACATCTTAAAATGTAATTACTTTGAAAGACATTCTGTCATAATGTTGCTGTAGACGTTATGCTGAGGCAGGCTGTTGAGTCCTGATAGCGGCTTGGCTTTGGACGAAGCAAAGACTTCACACATTTTAAAAGACGTTAATCACTTACAAGTATTGAGAAGAAAACGCTTTAGTAGAGTGAAATTGTCTTCAATTGGCACCAAAAAACACAAACAAGGTTATTATTTTTGATAGATAGTTATTTGTTTGTAATGTACAGTCTGGCATTCTTTACATGTCAGTGGTTATTTTTTGTTAGGCATGTGTGTGGGAGTAACCACTTTAGACTTTAGTTTTCGGGCCACACAGAAGCTCAGTAAATGTTGCCCTTGAGTTCACCGTGCTTGTGTAGTGACCTCTGTTTCAATTCCTCTATTCTCTGTGAATGAGTCAGAGTATTATTCATATTCATCCTATGTTCACCAGGAGAATGAACGTCACAGTCTAAAAAATGAATACATTCATGGAAAAAACACATGATAATTTATCATTTCACAGTGCTCTACTAGCCACTAATTTATTGTTTTGACACTGACTGTTGAGGTGAATTTGGGTCCTGTCAATCATTTCTGAGTGGGCATGAATTATTATTATTATAATAACAGTATGGAAACACCACACATAGTTTTGCCAGGTAATTATTTCAGTGTTTGTATACAGCACAAAAGCTATAAATTGAAGTAATTTATGCTGTAGTTTTTATGTCTTTTTCTTCAAGTTGAATTAGTCTGCAAAGAAGTCCAACATAGCTTCAGCTCACGATGCATATTCCTACTGTAGGAAAAGTAATGTCACAGATCAACAGGAAAGCGTCAGAGTTGATTGAGAAGAGTTCATTTAATCATTTAATGAGCCTCTCTGACATTAACGACCCTCTCTGATTCCGCAGTATGGTTCTTCCCATCTCACATTTGACGCGCATGACATCACATTAATTTGGCCAATATTCTAATGGAACATTATTCAATCTAATTAGGGTTCCATTTCATGTGCTGAATGTTCCGCTGCCTCTTAACTTTTCTGACAGAGCTCTGTAGAGCCTTAATGGAGACCTACTGTCATGTTTAATACTCTATCACGCCACTGTTCTTAACATATAGTTGCCCAATAAGAATAAAGAGAGATTTAGTGTTTTTAACATTGACCACATTCCTGGAGGCTGAAGATAACTCAAATGTGTACCGTTTTAACACATCAAAGACAGCCTCTCTGACAGGTTAAATTACCCCAGCGAGGGGAAGCACATCTCTGAAGTCCATGTTCTAATGAGGATGACCTTTGATGAATAGGATGTAAGCCATACCTCAGAGGGTTGCATATACTGTAAATAGAATCTAAGAAACTAACTCCCACCTTAACCCAATGAGTCCCACCGTAACGCCAGTGCGTTTTGGAATTCTAACCCCTTTTAAACATTGTGTATTTGAGCTACTGACTTCTGGGTTGTACAATTGGTTTGTATTTTTTCTGCATCCATACATGTATGTGCTCCCGAGTGGAGCAGCGGTCTAAGGCACTGCATCTCAATTCTAGAGGCGTCACTACAGACCCTGGTTTGAGTCCAGGCTGTATCACAACCGGCCGTGATTGGGAGTCCCATAGGGCAGCGCACAATTGGCCCAGTGTCATCCGAGTTAGGGTTTGGCTGGAGTAGGCTGTCATTGTAAATAAGAATTTGATCTTAACTGACTTGCCTAGTTAAATAAAGGTACAAAAAAATGATATACCAACCATAAGTCTGTTTAATTAACGGGGACTGAGCTAAAGTGGTGTTTGTAAGACAAGGGCAGAAGGCTCCGGAGCCAGGTCTTTTTACAAAAATGTCTGAATGGTTTGAGCTACAAACTATTAAAAGCTATCTATGAAAAGCTGAGGCGTTTACGAACACACGTGTTGCTCTATGACTCTCACAAGCTACACAAGAGTTGTTGGAAGGTAAGTGGTTCTGATAAATAGAAAATCAAAGGAAATCCCAGGACATAGTGTCACTGTAATAACCTCACATAGTTGATGTCACAAACTCACAAATTCCACACACTTTTCACTGAATAGTTGAACATCCAGAGAGTTAACCATTTCTTTACTTAAAGGATTCATCTACTGGAAATTCATTTGATCAGATTTTTGCTTTGGCTAACTTTAAAAAAAAAAAAACGGACATTTGTCAATAAAACGAATGGACAGTTGTTTTCGTTATGTTCTTGTAGCCCTGGTTGTCCTGAAAATAACATGGTTAAACACTTCATTGTAAGACAAAATATAAGGGTTGGACATGCAGATAAATGAAACGCTGATAAATAAAAATCAGAGAAATTAATTTCAGAGGTGCTGAGGTCTCGGGATTGATAGGGTTAAAAATGTACAGAAAAATATCAAAACACATCCAAGAGCTGGTCAGCCTTTTAATAGACACGGTGCTATTTTAATAACACTGACAACGGTGACTCACCCTCCAGTCATCAAAAACATCTCTGATTTCTCCTGACAAAATGACAACACATGTTATCATAAGAATTTGTTCTTAACTGACTTGCCAAGTTAAATAACAGTTAATAAATAATACATCACAATGAGTACATACAGCAGGCTCAGGCAGAATCCCTACAGAGCAGTTCCTGTGTTGGAGCTTTAGCTCGAGCATCTAGTGTCCCTGTGTAGCACTGGGTAGCACTGGGTAACACTGTGTAGCACTGTTTATCACTGTGTAGCACTGTGTATCACTGGGTATCACTGGGTAGCACTGGGTATCACTGGGTATCACTGTGTATCACTGGGTAACACTGTGTATCAGTGGGTAGCACTGGGTAGCACTGGGAAGCTCTGGGTAGCACTGTGTATCACAGTGTATCACTGTGTATCACTGTGTAGCACTGGGTAGCACTGTGTATCACTGGATAGCACTGTGTAGCACTGGGTAGCACTGTATAGCACCGGGTAGCACTGTGTATCACATGGTAGCACTGGGTAGCACTGTGTATCACTGGGTAGAACTGGGTAGCACTGTGTAGCACTGGGTAGCTCTGGGTAGCACTGTGTAGCACTGGGTAGCTCTGGGTAGCACTGTGTATCACTGGGTAACACTGTGTAGCACTGGGTATCAATGCGTATCACTGGGTAGCACTGCGTATCACTGGGTATCACTGGGTAGCACTGGGTAGCACTGTGTATCACTTGGTAGCACTGGATAGCACTGGATATCACTGTGTATCACTGGGTAGCACTGGGAATCACTGGGTAGCACTGGGAATCACTGGGTATCACTGGGTAAATAACAAATGTTTCCTGATCTTTGTTCTATCTCTCAGATATAGGACAGCCACTTCAGAACAAACTTGTGTTTGTATGGGCTAGTAGCAGTAAGACCAAATAAACATTTATCAAATCATTTTTGTATATATTTTTTTGAATAATTCAAGGGGTATTACATTTCAAAATAAAAAAATGTAAAATGATCCTTGGTATGAGGCATTGGGTATCACTGGGTAGCACTGCGTATCACTGGGTATCACTGGGTAGCACTGTGTATCACTTGGTAGCACTGGATATCACTGGGTAGCACTGGGTAGCACTGTGTAGCACTGGGAATCACTGGGTAGCACTGTGTATCACTGTGTATCACTGGGTACCACTGTGTATCACTGGGTAGCACTGGGAATCACTGTGTATCACTTGGTACCACTGTGTATCACTGGGTAGCACTGGGTAGCACTGTGTAGCACTGTGTATCACTGGGAATCACTGGGTAGCACTGTGTATCACTGTGTATCACTGGGTATCACTGTGTATCACTGGGTAGCACTGGGAATCACTGTGTATCACTGGGTAGCACTGTGTATCACTGGGTAGCACTGGGTAGCACTGTGTATCACTGTGTATCACTGGGTAGCACTGGGTAGCACTGGGTAGATATGGGTTCTGTAATGTGCCCTATACTCTAGTCAGAGAGGCACAGATTAAAACATATTCAAGAGGTCACTTCTGCTTTTAATTGTTATATTACTTCTTATAATATTTGATGTATTATACAGTTCAAGTAGTTTAACAAAATAACAAAACTGCGTTTTTAACTACCACAGTGTTAATGATTCCTAATTACAGCAATTTGCTTGGCTGCTCAAATCTTTATCAGTTAAGACTCCCACTTAAACATTAATTGGTGACTAATCTGATGGCATTTGCTAAATCATTTGTTTATGTTATTATGCCACATATTAAGGTCAGATACAGTAAAAGTAGTGCTGATTGTTGAAGAACGTTAGCTGAATACAGCCATGGCAGGCACGGTGATGGTGTTTTGCCTGCCAAGTTGATGAAATGTCAACAACGATATCTCCCTGCCTCAGAGTATGTCAATATTGTTGTTGCATGGATTACATCAGGAAGGCTATGGGTGTCATGGCATTTAGCATGCTCTCTGATATCCGGTCCAGATCTGCAGGAACCTGAGCAGAGCAAAGGTTGGTGGTGTTTATATTATGTCATGACCCCCTTCCTACGCTGGCAGGGTTCACAACAAGGGGAGGCTTAGAGAATAATGGAAGAAAGGGGAAGGGAAAGGGAAGGAGAGAGAGAGCTCTGAGATCCCTGTTTGTATTTCAGGAAGAAGTGAACAAGGGTTAGGTGAACAAGGACACCTAACCTTACATTGTGTACATTTTTTTCACCATTAAAAATCCTATTGTCCCTAACCCCTAAACATAAGTCTAACCCTAAACCTAACCCTAAACCTAAACCCTAAACCCTAAACCCTAAACCTAACCCTTCAGGTTAAAATAGCATTTGAACAAATTCAAAAAAGTTATTTATTTTCTACCTTTTCAGGACATTAACCCACTAAGGTCGATGGGTGCCCCGTGTAAATATAATTAGCATAATAAAAAAATCCCCATAAAAATCTCTGTTTAACTTAGAAATATCGGGGGGTTTTTGCATTTAGATGCATCTCAATCCACCACATCCTTCTATGTCACACTTCCACATCTGCAGTGAAAGGTGACAGAGCTAAAGCGGTGTTTGTCAGGCCACGAGACATCCCGATAATCGGTCTTCTCAAAAAAACGTCTGTAGCATATGAACTATTCTGTCCACCCTTATATGGAAAGATGAGACTCTTACGAACACAATAGTGTTCTCCATTTTGCTCTACGACCCCCACAAGCGTCTTGGGACTCGTCTAAAGCCGGTACATTCGATTTGCCAACTTCTGTCTGTAGAGTCAGAACAGTTTGGGCTACACATTAATATGACCCCTTTGTAGAAAGGTGAGACTCTCACGAACACGAACATGTTTTGTTCTAGGACGCCCACAGGCCTCACAAGACTCTTTTGAAGGTCCCCGGTACTAGTTGAAACAATTTATGGAAGTATATATGGAGATTGTTTAGTGCCAAAAAAAGGGGTTAAATACATGTAAATAAATAACAAATGTTTCCTGATCTTTGTTCTATCTCTCAGATATAGGACAGACACTTCAGAACAAACTTGTGTTTGTATGGGCTAATAGCAGTAAGACCAAATGAACATTTTCATCAAATAATTTTTGTATATATTTTTTTGAATACTTCAAGGGGTATTACATTTCAAAATCAAAAAATGTAAAATGATCCTTGGTATGAGCGACGGAGTGTACACTCTAAGCTATGGGAAAGAATGGCGGGAGGGGAGGGAGTGTACACAGAGCCATACGTAGAACCATTGTGGTTTCAATCAAAAACAGTTGTGGTGCTCTTAGACACCATAATATAATCACCTCACAGTCATGGGAGTGCCTCCTGGCAGTATTGACTATTAAGAGTCCACAGAATTGTAGATTAAGCTCATAAACCCAATTGATAGAAATAAAATCCACATTCTGATGTTAAATGGAGGAATTGAGTTCTCAGAGGCGGCAACATGGCTCCCAATCTTACTCTCTCTCTATGACTGGTTAGTACAAGTGCTCCGAGCCTCTTCAGTGTGCAGAGGATTTAATTGAAGTGGGCAGCAGAGTGTGACCTGGACCTGAGAGACATGCTGTATGTGTAATCAGGAGGTTTCTGGTTCAGGTCCCAGGAGGTCTGGAGCAGAGTGGCCCAGAGTGAGAGCTCTTAACCTGGGGTAACCTCACCAGATGTCCCCCTGTATGGAATGGATAAAGCACGAAACTGTCAGATTGAATAAATGCATCCACCCAGAAACTAAATCATGTATTTTGTTACAGCTATACTGTAGTGACAAGCTTATGCTGTTAGATAGAAATAGACAGACAATCTGGCAGAGTTCAAAACATGTCTCCCTAGTGTCCTCTCGCCTCGGCAGAGCCCTATGTCCTTTGATGTCTGATTTCTCTGTCTGATTCCCCTGTCTGATTTCTCTGTTTGATTTCTCTGTCTTATTTCTCCATCAGATGTGTCTGTCTGATTCCCCTGTCTGATTTCTCTGTCTGATTCCCTTGTCTGATTTCTCTGTCTGATTCCCTTGTCTGATTTCTCTGTCTGATTTCCCTGTCTGATTTCTCTGTCTGATTCCCCTGTCTGATTTCTCTGTCTGATTCCCCTGTCTGATTTCTCT
This sequence comes from Salvelinus namaycush, assembly GCF_016432855.1. NCBI lineage: Eukaryota > Metazoa > Chordata > Actinopteri > Salmoniformes > Salmonidae > Salvelinus > Salvelinus namaycush. The sequence goes on along the minus strand of NC_052316.1, from coordinate 40,260,025 downwards.
GTTTGATTTCTCTGTCTTATTTCTACATCAGATTTGTCTGTCTGATAGTTCTGCTCTGAACTTTATCCCAACACATTTTAACGGACAGACACGTCTTCCACATGCAGCTTATCCAGTATAACGTTAGGCTGCTAAATTGTAATTGAGTTATGAAGTGAGTTGGTCTGTCCTGATAATAACATACATCTACAAATGACTTCCGTCATCAATGGTCGTAATAGTTATCAGAGCCACAAAGTCATAAACCATTTTTCTACAATTTATCTTCTTTAAATCAGATTTAAACCTAATCTTAACCTAACCCTAACCTTAACCACACTGCTAACCGTATGCCTAGCCCTAACCTTAAATTAAGAACAAAAAGCACATTTTTGTTTTCATACATTTTTACGATTTAGACTATTTAGAATTTGTGGCTGTGCGATCTAGTGGAAACTGACATTAACGAGCTGTAATTCCACTGACTCACTGAGGAATTAAAGATGTTGGTTAAGTGGTTTTGCGTATAAAATCTGAAGTTGTGAAAATAGGAATTTCTATTGCCAATTTCCAAGGGTTGTCTCAGGAGGGAATTTACGGATTTGCATAGAACTGTTAGCGTAATAATTGTTTTATTTTCATCTGTTACAGGACATACAGCAGTGGCATTGGTACAACTGACAAGTAGTATTGTAGTCAGATATCATAACTGGGTGCCAGGAGTTTTTCCTGAGCCCATTATCTGACAAGGAATAACGTTAAAATACCTATAGTTATAGCTTGTAGCAAACCTGGTTATCTTATTTCTAGGGCCAAGAGGTTTCCTGGTTTGGTCCCTGGTGGTCAAGGAAAAACTCCTTGATCATGATAATTGTTAATTACCTCTGTAGTATGAATCCCTTTGGAATCCAGAATCCCTGGGTGGCCATTTTAAGTGGCTTTGCAGGCACCAAATGACAGGATAAGTTTTAGAAACTGTCACCCCAGAGAGTTTCTCTTCAATGGGGGGAGGCTGAAGACACTGGGGAGTTAAAGCTGGGAAACTTTGTTCATAGATCTGTGTTCAATGATTCATAAATCTCATGAATATTGCATGAAAGAAAGCAGTTAAACAGAATAAGAGTATAGAAACATTATTTTATGCTAAGTTTATTTGACCAAGCATTTCATGACAGACTCTCTGTGTCACAGTGATAATGATGTTAAGAGTCTATCGTTCTCTCTCCTTGGCTCTGTGTTCTCCTCTCTTTCTCCCAATTCTTCATCCTTAATTATCCTCTCTTTTTATCCCCTCTTTCTTTTCCCTTTCATCATCCCTCTCTTTCTGTCTCTGAGTCTCTCTTTTTCCCTCCTCTACCCACCCCTCCCTCTGTCTCCTTCTCTCTCTTTTTCCCTCTCCCTCCCTCCATCCTCTCTCTCTCCCCCATCTCCATTCTCTCTCGCTCTCTCTCTCTCTCCCTTTGTCTGAAAGTGGGATAAGTGACAGTACAGATTTAGAGGATCCTGAGGAGGTGCAGCTGATCCATAGGCCTCACCCTGGTGTCATGTTTACATCTGAATGTGGATCGGGGCCGGCAGACAGAGGCTAGGTAAATCCCTGCTTTAGAGACACTCTTTTATCTGAAGGGCCTCTCTCTTTCACCCCGGTGTGCCCAGCTAACTCTACCACCTCTCCTTACCTCTCCCTCTTCTGAGACAAGTCAGTCACAGAACACTTGGCTTTATCATTCTCTGACTGCAGACACGCCTATGGGGAAAAACATGTTTTATACAGTAGCTATATTTATACGGTGCCTTTCTCAAACCCAAGGATGCTTTACTGAAATAGAGCACAGTGGGTGAAACAAAACAGTTAGAGCAAACGTCGAAAATAAAAAAAGGCAGTAAAAATGTAATATCAGCAGGACAAGTAAATAGCGGGAGCAGATCAAAACCTTATAAAAGAGGATGAAAAAGACAGAAATGTAAAAACACCAGTTAATATGTTCAGTTCCAGCTGCTTCCTGCTCATTTTAAACCATCACTGCTTCAGACCTGGTGGAATTCACACTATGTGCACAGCTCATAAGGAGACACATTTCGTCTATGAATATGAATAATACATGCATCCCATTTCCAAAGAGCCTCCCTTAGGGAAACCAAGGGTTAAATACATATTGAAATGGTCCTTTACTGTAAATTGCCTGCTGCTTTAAGGGTCAATGATGCAATTTCCTCTCAGACAATTCTATTAATAGTTCATGTTATATTTACTCTCCATTTGGAGATGAGATTTGCCGGTCATGTACAAGACGATGGCTATCAGTATTTGACCTATTAAAGGTGTCTGTTTTCTCTCTTGCAGTGTGTTTAGTATTCTCTTTGCTGAATCCTGAAGAGGCTAAAGCATTAACTGCTGAGAACTCTGTTTGTCGTGTAATTCGAGGTGAGAAAAATGCAGACAAACAGATATGATGTATTCTTGGGACAATTTTCTTCGGAAGAGCGTACGTGTGCATGTGCGGGGTACGGGGTGCTTTTCTTTGTGTGTGCATATGTCGACATCAGTCTCTCTCTCTCGCTCTCTCTCTCTATACAGTATGTATATATTTATATATATATGTCTTTATATACATTGGCAAAAAATATAAACACAGCATGTTTCATGAGATGAAATAAAAGATCCCAAAAATGTTCCATACTCACAAAAGCTTATTTCTCTCAGATTTGGTGCACAAATGTCTTTACATTTCTGTTGATGAGCATTTATCCTTTGCCAAGAAAATCCATTCACCTGACAGGTGTGGCATATCAAGAACCTGATTAAACAGCATCATTAAACAAGTGCACCTTGTGCTCGGGACAATAAAAGACCACTCTAAAATGTGCAGTTTTGTCACACAACACAATGCCACAGATGTCTCAAGTTTTGAGGGAGCGTGCAATTGGCATGCTGACTGCAGGAATGTCCACCAGAGCTGTTGCCAGAGAATGTAATGTTAATTTCTCTACCATAAGCCTCCTCCAACGTCGCTCTAGACAATTTGGCAGTACGTCCAACCAGCCTCACAACCGCAGACCATGTGTATGGCGTCATGTGGGAGAGCGGTTTGCTGATGTCAACGTTGAGAACAGAGTGCCCCATGGTGGCGGTGGTGTTATGGTATGGGCAGGCATAGGCTACGGACAACAAACACAATTGCATTTTATCGATGGCAATTTGAGCACAGAGATACCATGACGAGATCCTGAGGCCCATTGTCACGCAGTTCATCCGTCGCCATCACCTCATGTTTCAGAATGATAACACATGGCCCCATGTCGCAAGGATCTGTACACAATTCCTGGAAGGTGAAAATGTCCCAGTTCTTCCATGGCCTGAACTACTCACCAGACATGTCACCCATTGAGCATGTTTGGGATGCTCTGGATCAACATGTACACAGCGTGTTTCAGTTCCTGCCAATATCTAACAACGTCGCACAGCCATTAAAGAGGAGTTGGACAAGATTCCACGAGCCTAGTCAACTCTATGAGAAGGAGCTGCGTCGCGCCTCATGAGGTAAATGGTGGTCCCACCAGATTCTGACTGGTTTACTGATCCACGTACCCAACCTGTTTTTTTAAGGTATCTGTGACCAACATATGTGTATCTGTATTCCCAGCCTTGTGAAATCTATAGATTAGGGCCTAATGAATTTATTTTAATTCACTGATTTTGTTATATGAACTGTAACTCAGTAAAATCGAAGAAATTGTTGCATGTTGCGTTTATAATTTGGTTCAGTATACAGCACCAGTCAAAAGTTTGTACACACCTACTCATTCCATTTAAAAAAAAACTATTTTCTACATTGTAGAAAAGTAGTGAAAACATCAAAACTACGTAATAACACGTATGGAATCATGTAGTAACCAAAAAAGTGTTAAACAAATCAAAATATATATTCTATTTGAGATTCTTCAAAGTAGCCACCATTTGCATTGATGACAGCTTTTCACACTTTTGCATCCTCTCAACCAGCTTCATGAGCTAGTCACCTGTAAAGCATTTCAATTAACAGGTGTGCCTTGATAAAAGTTGATTTGTGGCATTTATTCCTTCTTAATGTGTTTGAGCCAATCAGTTGTGTTGTGACAAGGTAAGGGTGGTATATAGAAGATATCCCTATTTGGTAAAAGACCAAGTCCATGTCATGGCAAGAACAGCTCAAATGAGCAAAGAGAAATGACAGTCAATCAAAACTTTAAGACATGAAGATCAGTCAATCTGGAGAATTTCATTAACTTTTCAAGTTTCTCCAAGTGCAGTCGCAAAAACCATCAAGCGCTATTGTCACGACCCCTCCTCTGCAGTGCAGGGGGCAGTTCCTCCTGCAGGCAGAGGAGGGTCGTTAGTGATTGGAGTCACCTGGGCTCAGGGTATTTAAACTGCTGCTTCACTAATCTCTCTCTCTCTCTCTGCTCCTCCAGGTATGATCCTGTTTTGTTTGTTCCTTTGTAGTTTTGCATAGTTTTCACTCAGTCATATTCACACACACAGATTCACGCATCCATGCACTTTACATACACCTTACATTATGATACTTCCACACCTCATTCCTTTTTCTTAGTTTAAAGTTAATAGTTTGGTTTATAATAAAGAACATTTTTAATTGGCCTATACCTGTTGTTCGTGTCCCCTCATTTTTGTCACAGGCTATGAGCCGGCTTGTGACAAGTGGGGGCTCATCCGGGATAGTAGTTAACTTGGGTTAGTTTAGTTCAGATTGCCAAAAAAAAATTGTTTGAGGGGATGTTTTGGTTGGGCCAATTTTGTTGAAGAGCCATGTGTTCTTTTGGTTCAGTTAGCTTGGTAGCTAAGCAATTCACTCTGTGTTTTTCTGGGTTTTGTTCAGGTGGGAGTCCTCTCCTGTTCAGGCCTATCAGCGAGTGTCAATAGGAGGCTTGTGGTGTTTTTGTTTTAGGTGGCAGTGAACGTGGGTAGAGCATCCCTTTCCCTTTTCCCCTACATCAGCTCGGGAGCACCTCCGTGGTTATGGGGGGGCCGCCAGTTTCTGGTTGTCTTTCCACTCCACTGGTTTTGTGTGCATAAAACCCCACCACGTGACTGCACGAAGACCAGGGCCAGTTAGTTAGTTGTTTTTGGAGGATAGTGGGGTGTGGCTCCTGTCCTTGAACCCAGACTGACAGCAGGTGAGTTGTGTGTTTTTTGGAGCATTTGTAACAGTTGTATTGGTTGAGGAAAATGTCTTCCATTTTGAGTAGTTTTGTTCAAGCTCCTTCAGAGGTAGCCTTAGAGTTGTGTACTAAGGAGCAGTTAATTGAAATTGCTGAACATTATCAGATTGAGATTGTTGATAAAAAAATTAAAGAGACTTAAAACTAGATTAAAGCAGGGTCTTAGGGAAATTGGTGTTTTTGGTGGTCAGTATGCTCGTAGTGAGGGTGCAAGTTTTCAGTCTAGCCCTTCATTAACTTTTGAGCAGCAGAGGGAGCTGTTGTAAATGCAGTTGGAGATAGAGCGATTGAGAAATGCTAATAGACCAGAAGGACTACCACAGTTTGATGTTTCACAGAATCTTCATTTGTTGCCTAAATTTGATGAGTGATTGAGAAATGCTAATAGACCAGAAGGACTACCACAGTTTGATGTTTCACGGAATCTTCGTTTGTTGCCTAAATTTGATGAGTCAGATCCAGACACATACTTTGCTTTATTTGAGCGTATTGCGGAAGCTAGAGCTTGGTCAGATTTGGACATGACTATGTTGCAATGTGTACTTACAGGTAAAGCACGTGAGGCTTTTGCAGCACTGAGTGTAGCTGACAGTAAAGTTTTTGCTAAAGTTAAATCAGCAGTTCTGAAGGTCTACGAGCTTGTGCCAGAGGCATATCGTCAACGTTTTCGTTACAGGAAAAAGTTAGATTCACAAACCTATTCTGAGTTTGTTCGTGATTTGACTTCTGCATTTAATCGTTGGTGTGCAGCTTCTGAAGTTAGTACTTTTGAGGGTCTGTCTAATTTGATTGTGTTAGAACAGTTCAAAAATTCTGTTTCTGACCAGGTTGCTACATACATGAATGAATGTAAAGTTAAGTCTCCAAGTGATGCAGCAATCCTTGCAGATGAATACAGGCTAACACATAAAAGCCATTTTGAGTCAAACAGTGACATGTACCATAAAAATAACTTTACTCCTAGGAATAGTAGGTCACCTTTTTGGGGGCTTCTTTCCAAAGGCCTCAGCAGAAGTTTGGGTCTGGAGGACTTAAAGCACCGGTTAATGCTAATACCTGTCGCTACTGTTTAGTTGAAGGACATTGGAAGAAAGATTGTCCTCTGCTTAAATCAAAACAGTCAGGTCAAGTTAAACTTGCTGTGATGGCAAGTCCTGTTACAGCCTCTGACCACCAGGGTGAGCTTTTTCAGCCACTCGTTGAGTTTGATTCTCAGTCTTCCCACTGTGATTTTTCAGCTTTTATTTCAGATGGTGTAGTGTCCCTGCAACCAAAATGTTTCAATCAAGATCTTAAGAGACACTGGAGCTTTAGATAATTTTATTCTGGAATCTGTTTTGCCGTTCTCTAAAGAGTCCGAAACTGGCAGTTGTGTAATGGTATGTGGTATGGGTTTAGTTCCATTCTCTTGTCCTTTACATGAAGTTACCCTAAAATGTGGTCTAGTAGAGGGTGATGTAGATGTTGGGGTTAGACCCCAGTTGCCAGTAGAGGGAGTCCACATGATTTTGGGGAATGACTTGGCAGGTAGTAAGGTGTGGGCAGATGGCAAACTAAACATCAGTAAGAAGCAACCTTCAGTGTCCCCTGCAAGGGAATCTCCGGATCAAAACTGTCTCCTGAGGTATTTCCAGTTTGTGCGGTTACCCGCGCAGCCTCTCGTAAGGAGATTGAGAGTAAGCCAGAAAGTCTTGAGTTGCCAGTCAATCTCCAGACAGAACAGTTGACTAGTTCTAGAGATTCATTGATGGCTGAGCAAAAGGCCGATACTACTTTGGCTGATCTGTTTGATAAAGTTGTTCCTGATTCAGTGGTGAGGAATAGTGCTCAGTTTTATTTTCTTCTTGATGGGCTGTTGGTCAGGAAATGGGTTCCACACTATGATCAGGGTCTAGGAGAACCAGTCTTTCAAATAGTTGTACCTACTAGTTTGCGAAATAAAGTGTTGCAAACTTCACATGGTGATGTGGCAGGTCATATGGGTGTTAGTAAAACTTATGATCGCATACTTCGTTATTTTTTCTGGCCACGTTTAAAGCGATCCCGCAGATGAAACTGTCTCTCATGAGGACCGCCACAGGAAAGGAAGACCCAGAGTTACCTCTGCTGCAGAGGATAAGCTCTTTAGAGTTACCAGCCTCAGTAATTGCAGACCAAATAAATTCTTCACATAGTTCAAGTAACAGAAACATCTCAACATCAACTGTTCAGAGGAGACTGCATGAATCAGGCCTTCATGGTCAAATTCCTGCAAAGAAACCACTATTAAAGGACAACAATATTAAGAAGAGACTTGCTTGGGCCAAGAAACACGAGCAATGGACATTAGGCGTGTTCAAATCTGTTATTTGGTCTGATGAGCCCAAATTTGAGATTTTTGGTTCCAACCGCCATGTCTTTGTGAGACGCAGAGTAGGTGAACGGATCGTCTCTGCATGTGTGGTTCCCACCGTGAAGCATGGAGGAGGAGGTGTGATGGTGTGGGGGTGCTTTGGTGGTGACACCGTCAGTGATTTATTTAGAATTCAAGGCACACTTAACCAGCATCGCTACCAAAGCATCTTGCAGCGATACACCATCCCATCTGGTTTGCGCTTAGTGGGACTATAATTTGTTTTCAACAGGACAATGACCCAACACACCTCCAGGTTGTGTAAGTGCTATTTGACCAAGATGGAGAGTGATGGAGTGCTGATTCAGATGACCTAGCTTCCACAATCACCCGACCTCAACCAAATTGAGATAGTTTGTGATGAGTTGGACCACAGAGTTAAGGGAAAGCAGCCAACAAGTTCTCAGCATATGAAGGCTCCATCAATACTGTTTTAAAGGCATTCCAGGTGAAGCTGGTTGAGAGAATGACATGCGTGTGCAAAGCTGTCATCAAGGCAAAGGGCGTCTACTTTGAAGAATATAAAATACTCTCACCGATCCTGTCACGGATCCTCCGGAACTTTAATTATGCACACCTGTCCCCTATTCCCACTGATTGGTAATTGTATATATGCACCCTTGGTTTACCAGTGTCCTGTCGATTATTGTTACTAAACTCAGCAAAAAAAGAAACGTCCCTTTTTCATGACCCTGTCTTTCAAAGATCATTTGTAAAGATCCAAATAACATCACAGATCTTCATTGTAAAGGGTTTAAACACTGTTTCCCATGCTTGTTCAATGAACCATAAACAAATAATGAACATGCACCTGTGGAACGGTCGTTAAGACACTAACAGCTTACAGACGGTAGGCAATTAAGGTCACAGTTATGAAAACTTAGGACACTAGAGAGGCCTTTCTACTGACTCTGGAAAAACACCAAAAGAAAGATGCCCAGGGTCCCTGCTCATCTTTGTGAATCCCAATTCCAGTGGTTTAGAAGTTAAAATACACTAAGTTGACTGTGCCTTTAAACAGCTTGGAAAATTCCAGAAAATGATGTCATGGCTTTAGAAGCTTCTGATAGTCTAATTGACATCATTTGAGTCAATTGGAGGTGTACCTGTGGATGTATTTCAAGGCCTACTTCAAACTCAGTGCCTCTTTGCTTGACATCACGGGACAATCCGAAGAAATCGAAGTCCTCAGAAAATAATTGTAGACCTCCAGAAGTCTGGTTCAGCCTTGGGAGCAATTTCCAAATGCCTGAAGGTACCACGTTCATCTGTACAAACAATAGTACGCAAGTATAAACACCATGGGACCACGCAGCCATCAAACCGCTCAGGAAGGAGCCACGTTCTGTCTCCTAGAGATTAATGTACTTTGGTGCGAAAAGTGCAAATCAATCCCAGAACAACAGCAAAGGACTTTGTGAAGATGCTGGAGGAAACAGGTACACAAGTATCTATATCCACAGTGAAACGAGTCCTATATCGACATACCCTGAAAGGCCTCTCAGCAAGGAAGAAGCCACTGCTCCAAAACCGCCATAAAAAAGCCAGACTACGGTTTGCAACTGCACTTGGGGACCCCAAGCATAGATTGTACTTTTTGGAGAAATGTCATCTGGTTTGATGAAACAAAAATAGAACTGTTTGGCCATAATGACCATCTTTGTGTTTGGAGGAAAAAGGAGGAGGCTTGCAAGACGAAGAACACCATCACAACCGTGAAGCACAGGGGTGGCAGCATCATGTTGTTTGGGGTGCTTTGCTGCAGGAGGGACTGGTGCACTTCACAAAATAGATGGCATCATGAGGAGGGAAGATTATGTGGATATATTGAAGCAACATCTCAAGACATCAGTCAGGAAGTTAAAGCTTGGTCGCAATAGGGTCTTCCAAATGGACAATGACCCCAAGCATACTTCCAAAGTTGTGGAAAATGGTTTAAGGACAACAAAATCAAGGTATTGAAGTGGCCATCACAAAGCCCTGACCTCAATCCCATAGAAAATGTGTGGGTAGAACTGAAATAGTGTTTGTGTGCAAGGAGGCCTACAAACCTGACTAAGTTACACCAGCTCTGTCAGGAGGAATGGGCCAAAATTCACCCCACTTATTGTGGGAAGCTTGTGGAAGGCTACCCAAAATGTTTGACCCAAGTTAACTTCTTATGGCTGCAGGGGCAGTATTGAGTAGCTTGGATGAAAGGTGCACAGAGGTGCCCAGAGTAAACGGCCGGCTCCTCAGTCATAGTTGCTAATATATGCATATTATTATTAGTATTGGATAGAAAACACTCTGAAGTTTCTAAAACTGTTTGAATTATGTCTGAGTATAACAGAACTCATATGGCAGGCAAAAACCTGAGACAAAATCAAAACAGGAAGTGGAAATTCTGAGGCTGGTAGATTTTCAACCAAGATCCCATGGAAATCACAGCAAGATATGGATGAGTTTGCACTTCCTGTGGCTTCCACTAGATGTCAACAGTCTGTAGAACCTTGTCTGATGCCTCTACTGTGAAGGGGGACCGAATGAGAGGGGAATTAGTCAGGTCTGCCATGACCTGACCATGCTTTCACCATGCGCGTTCACATGAGAGGGAGCTCTGTTCCATCGCTCATCTGAAGTCAATGTAATTCTCCGGTTGGAACGTTATTCAAGATTTATGTTAAAAACATTCTAAAGATTGATTCAATACATTGTTTGACATGTTTCTAATGACTTTTACGGAACTTTTGGACATTTCGTCAGGTTTTAGTGAACGCGCTTCCCTGACGTTGGATGTGTTTACCAAACACGCTACAAAAATAGCTATTTGGACATAAATGATGGACATTACCGGAAAAAAACAAAATTTCCTGCGGAAGTGGGAGGCCTGGGAGTGCATTCCGACGAAGATCAGCAAAGGTAAGTGAAGATTTATAATACTTTTTATGAGTTTTGTTGACTGGACAATTTGGGCGGGTAACTGTATGGCTTTTCAGATGATTGAATATTGTGTTTTGCCGTAAAGCTTTTCGACATCTGACACAGCGGTTGCATTAAGAACAAGTGTATCTTTAATTCTATGTAAAACATGTATCTTTCATCAAAGTTTATGATGAGTATTTCTGTTATTTGACGTGGCTCTCTGCAATTTCTCCGGATATTTGAGGCATTTCTGAACATGGCGCCCTTGTAAACGACGACCCAACGATGACCCAACATCGGCAGCTGCATCGGGTCCTGATCGACCCACACTGTCACGGATCCCTCCGGGACTTTTCATTACGCACACCTGTCCCATATTCCCACTGATTGGTAATTGTACATATGTGCCCTTGGTTTACCAGTGTCCTGTCAATTAGTGTTACTATGTCCGTTAGTGCGTGTGAGTACCTGTGCTGTGTGTTTTGGGCTTTCGTGCCCTTGTGGATTGCGCAGATGATTACGGGTCTCGTCCAGTGTGTTAATCATTGTGCTCGTGTGTTATTTATTCAAGGTACTCCTCTCTCTTTTGTTTGGCTTTCAACCCTGTGTTTTTGTTACATGTTTGTCTGGTCTTCGTCCCCGTGCCTTTACATGGCACGCCATAATTTGGGCTAAATTAAAAAAAATATTACGCATTCCTGCGTCTGTCTCCCGATCCTTCATGCCAACGTGAAAATACAAAATACTTTTTTGGTTACTACATGATTCCATATGTATTATTTCATAGTTTTGATGTCTACAATGCAGAACATATTTAAAATAAAGAAAAACCCTTAAATGAGTAGGTGTGTCCAAACTTTGACTAGTTCTGTATATTGGTAAATGCCCCAAATGTTTTATTTTTTTTATTTCTTTTATTTCACCTTTATTTAACCAGGTAGGCTAGTTGAGAACAAGTTCTCATTTGCAACTGCGACCTGGCCAAGATAAAGCATAGCAAAAAAGAGCACACAACACAGAGTTACACATGGAATAAACAAAACATACAGTAGAAAAATAATGTGAGCAAATGAGGTGCGATAAGGGAGGTAAAGGCAAAAAAAGGCCATGGTGAAGAGGTAAATACAATATAGCAAGTAAAACAATGGAATGGTAGGTTTGCAGTGGAAGTAGAAATAGAAATAATGGGGTGCAAAGGAGCAAAATAAATAAATACAGTAGGGGAAGAGGTAGTTGTTTGGGCTAAATTATAGATGGGCTATGTACAGGTGCAGTAATCTGTGAGCTGCTCTGACAGCTGGGGCTGTCAGAAAGAAAAGACTTGGGTAAATGAGGCATACAAACTATATTGAAGGCAGGTGCTTCCATGCAGGTGTGGTCCGTGAAGAATTCCTAAGCAATTAACATCCCATCATGCTTAGGGTCATGTGTAGGATCAGTTAGGGTCAGTCCCGGTTGCCCATTATTTTGGCTACCATGGCTATGCCCTCATAAGATGACAATGACCCCATCCACAGGGCACGAGTGATCACTGAAGGGTTTGATGAGCATGAAAACGATGTATACCATATGCCATGGCCGTCTCAGTCACCAGATCTCAACCCGATTGAACATTTATGGGAGATTCTGTAGCGGCGCCTGAGACAGATTTTTCCGCCTCCATCAACAAAACACCAAATTATGGAAATTCTCGTGGAAGAATGGTATCACTTCAATAGAGTTCCAGACACTTGTAGAATCTATGCCAAGGCGCATTGGAGCTGTTCTGGTGGCTTGTGACCCAACGCCCTATTAAGACACTTCATGTTGGTGTTTCCTTTATTTGTGCAGTTACCTGCATATATTTGTTTCTGAGTGTCCTACAAACTATTGCCGAATGTGTAATAACCGTCCATAGGGATAGGCTGGAGGTTCTGCTAAACACTCGCACACTGTTTCACTACTTCTTCAATCCTCTGTCGTTAAACCACCAGTCCCAGCAAAATCATTATTCAAAGTTTTAATTGCGCAGCGGTTTCTAAGAGGAGGTGGTGGGCGTAATTAGCCAGCAAAGAGAAGAATGCACAGAGGACCTGTGAGCCCCTTCATTTTGTCTCCTAGACAACTGTCACACTCTGAAGAGGAGGAAGTCAAATTAAGTTCTCTCCTAATCACCCTGGCAAAATAGAGAGAGGCTCCTTTGAACTGCACACTCACTCACAGTCACACACAAGCACTCGCTAGCGGGCTCGATCTGTGACGCGTATAAATACAAACGCAACAATTATTATATTTTTTCTCTCTCTCTCTCTCTCTCTCTCTCTCTCTCTCTCTCTCTCTCTCTCTCTCTGTCTCTCTCTCTGTCTCTCTTTCTCTCTCTCTCTTCCTCTCTTTCTACGCCCGCTCTTTAGTGAGTCTCTCTGTGAATATCTGAGTATGCAGCTGTTGTCATGACTTCAGATTCAGGCCCCTGATGCTGCAGTGCTCCGCCCACTCCATGTTCCTCTCAGATAACTTGCTATGCGCCTTCTGTGGTCCCAGATATCCCTAATATGTTATTATGTGTTCTATAATATGACCTACCTCTAGTGTTTTGTCTAAAAGGAGTGGGTTAGTGACTTATGATCTTCTGAATCCTCATCAACAACCACCTTGTTTACATCCACCTCAGATCACCTTGAGCCTGGACAATTTCCTATCTTCCCAACAAACACCCAGGTTGAATTAGACAACTAGTCATTATGGGTTAGTCAGCCAGCCCTGTGATCTGGGATTATTAATGTTGTGCACTTTCCCCTGTTGCGATAAAGTGACTCCAACAAATTGGTGTTTGTGTGCACTGTGTGTGTGTGTGTGTGTGTGTGTGTGTGTGTGTGTGTGTGTGTGTGTGTGTGTGTGTGTGTGTGTGTGTGTGTGTGTGTGTGTGTGTGTGTGTGTGTGTGTGTGTGTGTGTGTGTGTGGATGTGTTTAACTATGTTTGTTGGGATCAGATGTCCCCACAAGAATAGTAAACAAACAAAAATTGGACCAACTGGGGACATTTTGTTAGTTTCCACAAGGTCAAGCGCTATTTCTAGAGGGTTTATGGTTAATGTTAGAATTAGTGTTAGAATCAGGGATAGGTTTAGGGTTAAGGTTAGGTTTTGGGTTTAAGTTAAAGCTTAGGGTTAAGGGTAAGGTTAGGCTAAGTGTTAGGGAACATAGGATTTTGAATGGGACTGAATTGTGTGTCCCCACAAGGTAAGTTATACAAGACTGTGTGTGTGTGCATGCAAATGCATGCGTGTGTGTCCATGTGTGCATGTTTAATGCTTACAGTATGTGTGGTTTATAGAGGCAAGACGATAAGGTTGAACAGCACAAGATAGTATTGAGCGTGTGTTGTAACAGGAGTGTGTGTGTAACGGAGCAAGGAACGTACTGTTAGCTCACTACAAGGCTAGCTTTCGCGGCTGGAACCATCCAATTGGTACCTTTTGGGTGGCTCATCGTCAAGAAGAGCGGTCACGTATGTTAGCAAAGCAGTGGTCCCGAGTTCCAGCAAGGTACAGTATGAGCCAAAATCGGGGGGAAGTGGTAACGTGACGTCTGTGTGAGTCTCTGTACATTATTCCTCCGAAATAGATAACCTTTCATGACGTGATTGGTTTTAAGCCTGGCTCCTCTGAGCGTCACAGATAAACCTAGGTCCTTCTCTCTTTCTGCGTACTAATTCACTTTCTCCTTTCATCTGGAGAGCTGAACCATACTTCTTAACTCAGACCACCTGTCAGATGTGAATGAAAGGTTGACTCGACAGGGTTTTACTTTGTGCTACAGTCCACAGATCGTAAAGAGAATAAAGGAAAATACCTGTTCAGTTCATCATTGATACAGAGCTATGGATTTAGCTTATTCATTGATTAATTGACAGATTTTATGTAAGGATTTGACAGTATTGTACATAGCCATGTGAATGCACAGAGATTACCTCTCTCATAGAACAAGATAACTATAAAACTATTACGTTTGTGGAAAACTACTATCAAGTCCAAATGATCAAAAGTAAAAAGTCAATCATTTTTTTCCATTGTGGTCCTCAAAATGTTTCAGAGAGGAGAAACGGTCTAACGTCATTGAGTCCATGTCCATGACCATTATCTCATACCACAAGTAAATACCACTAAGTATGTGATGTTTCAGCTTGGCTCTTGATTTTTATTTATCTAGGCAAGTCAGTTACAATTTACAAATGACGGCCTACCCGGGCCAAACCCTAACCAGAATGACGCTGGGCCAATTGTGCATTGCCCTATGGGAATTCCAATCACAGCCGGTTGTGATATGGCCTGGAATCAAACCAGGGTCTGTAGTGACGTCTCTAGCACTGAGATGCAGTGCCTTAGACCGCTGCGCCACTCAGGAGCCCCAGAGGATTTATAGCTCTGTTTAATTCATCTTTCAAAATTTGTGTCATACGTTGCTGGTCTCTGGCTGCTCTGACAGTGCGCTGTGAATTCTCTCGTCCTGTATGGCATCTTGACACACTCATTATATTATACTGTGCCATCCCACACATATTTGTGTCTTTTTCTCTGCGGTCTTCTGTCATCTGCTGACGGTTTGGGTTGGGTGGAGAAACAAGGGCAGATATACAGATGGAAAACACTGTCCTGCTCCCTCTAACTGTTTCTCCAGAAGTTACACTGATGCTGCATTTCTAATGGACCCCCATCCCCTACCGACACCGCTGGCAATCTGCCCTGTTTTGGCTAGCAGGAAACTGTCACATAACATAGCACTCCATTTGTACAACACACAAACACAGTGCTGGCAATTCTTCCTTTAAACCTTCAGTTGAAAACATTCAGCTTGTACTTGACTGAGTAAAGCTGTTACTCTTAAACAATGTGATTACTAGACTATGTAACTTAGGCTGCATAGCTCCATTATACTGTCCTGTTATCTGCACCTGAACAGATCTTTAAACATGAGCGGTAACATGCTAAGACTGAAGTGAGCATGGCTCGCTACTCTCCTCTCCAGCCCTCATTACATGCACAGCTAACCCTCTGGTGGGATGGCTAATGGCTTAGAGGGAGAAATCTTATCGCTAACAATAAGGATGTTTTACATCAAGCAGCAGCACCACTCCCTTCTCGTTATCTTAGCCCTTGAACCCCCAGGCGGGATGAGGCAAGGTGGTTCCGTGTTTCTTTGTTTGTTGTTTACAAGCCAAAGCCTTGAGCGTCAGCATTTATCTATCTAGGGCACTACATGTAGGTCCTTATCCACCTTATCCATTCTTGTGATGGTTTAATGTTATTTAGGCTGATGCATTTGTTTTACTGAGCTGTGTGACATTATCCACATGACAAATAGTGTTGTTAGATTATCTAACATGTCCATGGTCTGAGCTCGGGAAGGTCTGGTCTTGCTTTCTCTCCACTATCGCCTGCAGGCCAAATTGCAATTTTGCTAACACAGCCCCTGACGGAAGCCCTAGTTGTCAAAGGAGAAATTAACACTGATTGATCTCTTGTATATAATTCATTTTTTTTAAATTACATACTGCATGTTGATGATCAAGATACATTTGTACCGTGAGCGTTTTTCATATGATGTGAGGGGATAAAGCGTAACGTGCTGCCTTTGCCTGTCAGTCTAAAAATTTAATTTCGCCAGACGTATTGGAAATGCCTCTTGACAAACCAGGTGGTTGGAATAACTTACAATTGACCTTGGTGTAAAACAGTATTGTTCTTGTTTTTGTACAACCCCAAGGCAATTTTAAGAACAATGAGAACACAATCAGAAATACTTTTGTAAAGTGTTTCCCCCAAGCATACATATGAGTACATATGAAAACATACAATGCATTAGACAATTATGGAAATCAGACAAATCCATTACATTGCCTGGTGTAGTATCACACCACCATGGGGCCAGAACAACTTGTCATCTATACTATGCATACAGTACATTGATGCCAAGGGCTGATTGGATCTCTAGGTACGATCCAGCAAACCAGACATGTGCAAAGCTGTATGATGTTTGTACTGTCACTGTAGCACTCTAAGTGTATACACGTCGATGCCCAAGTTGGCTAGGTTCTTTAGGGTTTTCCTAGATAAGATTTACCATGTGATATGTCACGGTCTAGCCTCCATGTCAGTGTTGGGGTGACCCTGTATAAGAAATGCCCTCAATTAGAATGACCCTGTTGATTCCACCATTGATCCGTTCATTGGCTCCTACCTTCAGATATCTGTGAAAGCCATTTGTCAAACTGTAGGCTTGCTTTGACGCTGCCTATGCTTGGTTGGCAGAAAATCTATCGCTTTTAATCAGTTAATCCCCCTTCTGCAGATGAATACATAAACATATAGACCCAAACTCTGATTAATAACCTAGCTAGGCTAACAGGGACACTTGGTCACTGAATGACAGATCTTTGAAAGCAACTGTGCCTAATTTACATAAAGAAAATCCAAGCTGTTACAGTACATGGTGTTTTTTTTATGACAATGTTTGTGGAAACTTGAAGCTCGAAACTCAGCTAATATTGTATTATCCCTGTAGATTTCCAAGTCCATTATCTCCAGGATCTTGGTGTGATGTAGTCACATGTCGTGTGAAATTTCGTCTAGGGTTTCAAAACTACAAAACTTAATTTAAGAAAATGTATACTTGAATAACTTGTTAAAATAAAATATAACTTTTTTCTTTGCCTATGTGTTTCACTCTTTTCTCTCTCCTCTCTCACCTCTATCTTTCTCTCTTATATCGCTCTCATTCCTTTTCAAGAGGAAGAGGAGGATGAGGAAGAGGAGAACGAGAACGGGAACGATGGAGAGAGAAGGAATCCTTTTAGATCTCATAAATTCAATTTATATCTCTGTCCATATTGTCAATGAATTTCTAGTGGATAGACCTTATGGTTCAAGAGAAAATAGGCTAATTAATGAAAAAAGCATTTAATCAACAATGGCATAATTTTCAATTAACTCTGCAACTCTACCAAGTACCACATGTTTTCACAATTGCTACCTGTTTGGCCACAAAAACATTACAACTAAGACATATTGACATAGTACAAGTGTAGGAGTGTATAAAGGATGTTTCATGCTGAAACCCTTTTATTCACCAAGGGAGGAATTTTGGCCCATGTTAATTAAGCGTGAGTAAATTGAACGTAATTCCCCTTTTTAAGCACGTTTCTCTGTATGCGTATTCTGACCTTGAACTGAAGAATGAGAATAGCATGCAATTCACCCGCTTTTAATTTGGGGTGGAGATGGAATAAATGAAGGTGTGGTGGAGGTGTGTCCCCAGACTGACCTTGACTTAATTCCCTCATAATTCCACCACCTTTACACGCGAGAAAACCATGAATAAGGTCTAGCAAACCTACTGGTTCCAAGTGGAAAAAGCATCTACTTAATCTTTTCAGATAGAAATAACACCGTTCCCCATACACTGTAATTTAAACTTGATAAGAGCTATTGATAAGAGCTAGGTAAATGAGTAATCCATTTGGATAAGGGAATTGTAAATATAAACGTCACTTGTTTTCAATCTATTTTACAATAAAATAGATACAATTTAAAATAGTTGGAGACAAATGTGAAACCAGTCGGCAGTAAACTGAAGCATATCAACTTTCCCACAGTGAAAATGTCATGCCATTATACTGGATTTAAATTGCACAGCCTTTTAACTAGCAGGGATGGGCACTGTCGAATGTCTTAATTATAGGCTACCTCAACTTTCTCAGTTTCCTATTTCTATCATGTTAAATATTAGTCACTATCAGTATCGACTGTCAGTAGACCTAATAAACACACATATTAAACTGTCAATTTACTGTTAATTCCATTCAGTTGGTAAATCCTACATCCCTCAAACTCAACTCTGGACCTCAAAGCCAGTTCCACTGCATTTTTTCATTGTTCCCCTCTAATCAGGGACTGATTTAGACCTGGGACACCAAGTGCATGCAATTAATTATCAGGCAGAACAGAAAAGCAGCAGGCTCCGGACCTCGTAGGGTCAGAGTTGAATACCCCTGGCCTACATTATCCTTCTATTTAATTGCATCATTTTGTTTACCTTCGTTTGCTTTCTCTGTAAATGCCGTCACAGCCGCGTGGTTGTTGCTGAGGATCATTAGTAACAGTTGATAATAAATAAATAAATAAATATAAAGACATGTCGGCTAATTAATCATTATGTAGCGCAGACCAAGTCGTTACAGTATGAACCCGACACAATGCAATAATGTCATGACACAGTCCCATAACTACTGTACCCAATAGACGAGGGTACACTATTCTCCCTATTATAATTCTATGTACTGTAGACTAATCTTCCAACATTACCCTTGGTTGAAAAAACTGAACGTGGTAATTTTCTGACTGAATCAAACCGCATTTTTCTTTAGTGTGTAAATGCTCTCCAAGCCTGTTTTTATGATTCATAAATACTTTCCTAAACCTAAATGATCTATAAGATCAGAGCATTTTTAAATCTACCAATTGGTGCTGAAACGGAGACGAGTATGCATATATTTAGATGTTTTTATTTAATTGATCGCTAATATTCTCCAACGTTCTCTCGATATATTCTAGTGAGTCTGTCGACAGAATTCTAACTGAGATGTGCACCGTATTTAAAGGGATGGCTTAAGATAAATGTACTGAAAACCCTATTGAATAAAACTCAAAATCTGTTGGCCAGTAAGTGAGAGGGTTTTCAGAGGTTGAATGAAATGTATTCAGGGCGTGCAAGGTAGCCACATCTGCAGAGTGCTTTACGTGCCTAAATAAGGTAAGTCTGCATACCAAACACTGAGAAGTGCGTAGGAAAGGTGTACATTTCTACATCTGAATCGGCACCTAAGTTAATGGGTTATATATTGAATAATGTTTTACATCTTTAACATAAACATTTTGAAATCATCTGATTTTTATATTTTACAGGTTATGAAAATTACATAAAATCCTCAAAAGTTTTCAAAGTTCTGGTAGTGCACAGGTAAAAGTTACCAGTAATAACGTCCCTTTGCAAACCTATATGTCACTATTTGTGTGTGTGTGTGTGTGTGTGTGTGTGTGTGTGTGTGTGTGTGTGTGTGTGTGTGTGTGTGTGTGTGTGTGTGTGTGTGTGTGTGTGTGTGTGTGTGTGTGTGAGCGTGTGTGTGTGAGCGTGTGTGTGAGCGTGTGTGTGTGTGTGAGCGTGTGTGTGTGTGTGTGAGCGCGTGTGTGTGTGTGAGCGTGTGTGTGTGTGTGAGCGTGCGTGTGTTTATGTTAAACCATTACGAAGGGTTTAAGTTATAGTTGAATAATTAGTGGCTCAATTACATCATTTGTTTGTTTTGTTTCTAATATCCTCATTACGTCTCTGTTTGTTTTGTTTATAATATCCTCATTACGTCTCTGTTTGTTTTGTTTATAATATCCTCATTACGTCTCTGTTTGTTTTGTTTATAATATCCTCATTACGTCTCTGTTTGTTTTGTTTATAATATCCTCATTACGTCTCTGTTTGTTCTGTTCATAATATCCTCATTACGTCTCTGTTTGTTTTGTTTATAATATCCTCATTACGTCTCTTTTGTTTTTGTTTATAATATCCTCATTACGTCTCTGTTTGTTTTGTTTATAATATCCTCATTACGTCTCTGTTTGTTTTGTTTATAATATCCTCATTACGTCTCTGTTTCTTTGGTTTATAATATCCTCATTACGTCTCTGTTTGTTTTGTTTATAATATCCTCATTACGTCTCTGTTTGTTTTGTTTATAATATCCTCATTACGTCTCTGTTTCTTTGGTTTATAATATCCTCATTACGTCTCTGTTTGTTTTGTTTATAATATCCTCATTACATCTCTGTTTGTTTTGTTCATAATATCCTCATTACGTCTCTGTTTGTTTTGTTTATAATATCCTCATTACGTCTCTGTTTGTTTTGTTTATAATATCCTCATTACGTCTCTGTTTGTTTTGTTCGTAATATCCTCATTACGTCTCTGTTTGTTCTGTTCGTAATATCCTCATTACGTCTCTGTTTATTTTGTTTGTAATATCCTCATTACGTCTCTGTTTGTTTTGTTTATAATATCCTCATTACGTCTCTGTTTGTTTTGTTTATAATATCCTCATTACATCTCTGTTTGTTTTGTTTATAATATCCTCATTACATCTCTGTTTATTTTGTTTATAATATCCTCATTACGTCTCTGTTTGTTTTGTTTATAATATCCTCATTACGTCTCTGTTTGTTTTGTTCATAATATCCTCATTACGTCTCTGTTTGTTTTGTTTATAATATCCTCATTACGTCTCTGTTTGTTTTGTTTATAATATCCTCATTACGTCTCTGTTTGTTCTGTTTATAATATCCTCATTACGTCTCTGTTTGTTTTGTTTATAATATCCTCATTACGTCTCTGTTTGTTCTGTTTATAATATCCTCATTACGTCTCTGTTTGTTTTGTTCATAATATCCTCATTACGTCTCTGTTTGTTTCGTTCATAATATCCTCATTACGTCTCTGTTTGTTTTGTTTATAATATCCTCATTACGTCTCTGTTTGTTTTGTTTATGATATCCTCATTACGTCTCTGTTTGTTCTGTTTATAATATCCTCATTACGTCTCTGTTTGTTTTGTTTATAATATCCTCATTACGTCTCTGTTTGTTTTGTTTATGATATCCTCATTACGTCTCTGTTTGTTCTGTTTATAATATCCTCATTACGTCTCTGTTTGTTTTGTTTATAATATCCTCATTACGTCTCTGTTGGAGGATTAATAGCAACCCCCGGGATTGTGTTTGGCATCTTAGTATACAACAACATGTCATTTGTAATCCCAGTTTACACCACTCACTAAATGACCGGTCAATAGTATCTAATAGAAGTAGTGTCTACTTCCAAAGGGGATCTGCAGGATCTGAGACGGTAGTATCTAATGGACACAGGGGATCTGAGACCTGCTCTGAGTTGATACAGTCTAATGGACACAGGGGATCTGAGACCCCTGTGGAAAGTTGGCCGGCTGTGAAGAGATGGGGAAAACGTAGGTCAGTTTGGTTGAAAAGCAGATTATTTTATAAAACCTCATCTGTCGTGTCAACGATTCTTATTGTTTAAAGACCTTCAATAATTAATGAAAGGCAATGATCTTATGATGTAAAACACAAGTAATTTGCTGTGTATAGGATGTGGAAGGAGAAATAGAGAGCACTATGAGAGATAAAGAGATTGTGTGCATGTGTGAGAGAGAGAGAGAGAGAGAGAGAGAGAGGGGGAGATGAGTTTCTGAAGGATTATGATTTCTGAATCAGGTTGAATCTTGTTCAAACACCAGACGATTCTGCAGCCCAGTTTCCCAACCTGCTTCTATGAAACAATTATATCCACAATATCCTTAAATCTACACAAACCGGAGCTCAACATAAGTAAATAACATGTGGAAGTGACAAATGCTGAACGAATGGATATCTCATCATGATGAATCACAAATTAAGTTGACCTAAGTAATTTGTCTTAAGTACAAACTTCCTATTTAATTGTTTTAAGATCAATCAAGGTAGGTAGCCTAGCGGTAGGTAGCCTAGCGGTAGGTAGCCTAGCGGTAGGTAGCCTAGCGGTAGGTAGCCTAGCGGTAGGTAGCCTAGCGGTAGGTAAGCTAGCGGCAGGTAGGCTAGCGGCAGGTAGCCTAGCGGTAGGTAGGCTAGCGGTAGGTAGCCTAGCGGTAGGTAGCCTAGCGGTAGGTAGCCTAGCGGTAGGTAGCCTAGCGGCAGGTAGCCTAGCAGTTAAGAGCGTTGGGCCAGTCACTGAAAGGTCGACAAGGTGAAAAGTCTGTCAAGGCATTTCACCCTAACTGCTCCTGGAAGTAGCTCTGAATAACAGCATCTGCTTAATGACTCAAATGTAAAACTGTATTGCCAGTGCTCAAAGTGACACAACACATTCAAAAAGTAAAGACGCACTGGTGTGCTGATAACAGAGCTGGTGACGGAGCTGATGATGGAGCTGGTGACGGAGCTGGTGACGGAGCTGATGACGAAGCTGGTGATGGAGCTGATGACGGAGCTGATGACAGAGCTGGTATCATGAGCTGATGACAGAGCTGGTGACGGAGCTGGTGACGTAGCTGGTGACGGAGCTGATGACGGAGCTGGTGACGGAGCTGGTGACGGAGCTGATGGCGGAGCTGGTGACGGAGCTGATGGCGGAGCTGGTGACGGAGCTGGTGACGGAACTGGTGACGGAGCTGATATCATGAGCTGATGATAGAGCTGATGACAGAGCTGATGATAGACCTGGTGACGGAGCTGATATCATGAGCTGATGATAGAGCTGATGACAGAACTGATGACGGACCTGGTGACGGAGCTGATATCATGAGCTGATGATAGAGCTGATGACAGAGCTGATGACAGAGCTGATGACAGAGCTGATGACGGACCTGGTGACGGAGCTGATACCATGAGCTGATGACGGACCTGGTGACGGACCTGGTGACGGACCTGGTGACGGAGCTGATATCATGAGCTGATGACAGAGCTGATGACAGAGCTGATGACAGAGCTGATGACAGAGCTGATGACGGACCTGATGACGGAGCTGGTGACGGAGCTGGTGACAGAGCTGGTGACAGAGCTGGTGACAGAGCTGGTGAAAGAGCTTTTTCATCATTATCCCCATCTGAACATCAATCCTCAACTTTGCAATCATCCTCCACTAGTGGATAGCGGTGACTGATCTTCCTCTATTACACACACACACACACACACACACACACACACACACACACACACACACACACACACACACACACACACACACACACACACACACACACACACACACACACACGCGCAAGCACTCACACACTGTGCATCTCAGCAATGTGAACCACATGAAATCAAATTATCGTGCAAGAGGGGATGTTTCCTCTACCCTTTAAAGAAAAGTGCTCTCTCTCTCTCTCTCTCTTCCTCTTTCCTTACTCTCTCATTCTTTAAAAAAAAAAAATGATACTTCTCCCTCAGTGCGAGGAGGAGGAGAAGAAGAGAGAGAAGGGGTAGTGCAGCGATCCTTTTAGATCTCATGAATTCAATATATTCATATTTCCCTGGCTCTTAAATGTGCTGGGGAGTGCCATTGTCAGAGGGGCGACGGCGATGCGTGGAGATGCCGGGGTTGACTTTATTTTCACAACAGCTCCTCTCGTTCAGATTAGCACCACCTTAATTCCTTTCGCTGGCCTAATGTGTTTTTAATACAGCCTGTGACTTATGTTGCTGTCAGTCTCTGGGCCACATAGGGATGCCAAGATGCTAGTGGGCGGCAGTCAGAGACCGGAAAAGGTGTCAAAGATTAATCAGATTGAGGGGGCATCTTGCTCTTGATCAAATACATATTGACTAAGAGCACTGAGAGGGTGAAACCGCGCCGAGTCAAAACGGGGATGTTCAACTGGTCTCCGCTCTTGAGTAGTGAGGCCCATTGTTCGGAGGTGGGTTTGATGTAACAATTCACATCGAGCCCGAGTGACCATTTATGTCATGGGTAGCCTGCAGAGGCAGGCAAATTGCCCATCGCCCCACAGTCCAATGCAAGCGGTATTAATTGCGTGGGTATATCCCCTGGAAACGTATTGTACACATCGACGGGACAGGAGTGGAGAAGGTGGAAAGTTTTAAGTTCCTTGGCGTACACATCACGGACAAACTGAAATGGTCCACCCACACAGACAGTGTGGTGAAGAAGGCGCAGCAGCGCCTCTTCAACCTCAGGAGGCTGAAGAAATTCGGCTTGTCACCAAAAATACTCACAAACTTCTACAGATGCACAATCGAGAGCATCCCGTCGGGCTGTATCACCGCCTGGTACGGCAACTTCTCCGCCCACAACCGTAAGGCTCTCCAGAGGGTAGTGAGGTCTGCACAACGCTGCACCGGAGGCAAAATACCTGCCCTCCAGGACACCTACACCACCCGATGTCACAGGAAGGCCAAAAGATCATCAAGGACAACATCCACCCGAGCCACTGCCTGTTCACCCCGCTATCATCCAGAAGGCGAGGTCAGTACAGGTGCATCAAAGCTGGGACCGAGAGACTGAAAAGAGCTTCTATCTCAAGGCCATCAGACTGTTAACCAGCCATCACTAACAATGAGTGGCTGCTGCCAACATACTGACTCAAATCTCTAGCCACTTTAATAATAAAAAAGTGGATCTAATAAATGTATCACTTGTCACTTTAAACAATGTCACTTTATATAATGTTTACATACCCTACATTTCTCATCTCATATGTATATACTGTACTCTATACCATCTACTGCATCTTGCCTATGCTGTTCGGCCATCGCTCATCAATATATTTATATGTACATATTCTTATTCATTCCTTTACACTTGTGTGTATAAGGTAGTTGTTGTGAAATTGTTAGATACTTGTTAGATATTACTGCACGGTTGGAACTAGAAGCACAAGCATTTCACTACACTCGCATTAACATCTGCTAACCATGTGTATGTGACCAATAGAATTAGATTTGATTTGATTTGTGATGCATCGTGAAATGTGTATCATATTCTGATCAACAGACACTTTTTTAAAAACCTTAGCCAGCTGTCTTTGGGGCCTCTGTGATGGCAATATATGGCATTGCCCTCCAATGTGTCCCCAGGGAATAACACAGGACTATGGTGCATTCATAGCATTAGAGTGGCTAAATATAAAGCAAAATTCTGTGGTGAGTAGCTCGGCAGCCATTTTGGATACTCAATTTCAAATGCTAGAATGAAAAGTTGCTTCCCTGAATCTCTTTCCGAACCTTTTTCAGTGTTCTACATGTAATTTAGGTTCGGTGAACCACACATATGATAACCTTGCCTGAGGCCTGAAGCATTGTGTTAGCTCCCAAAGCTAATATATGGGCTTTGCATCAGGGGGGTTAGCCCTTTCCACTCGCAGCTCCTGTCGTCTCGTATACAGGTTGAAAATGGTAGATTTTGTCATTGATAAGCGCCTAAACTGGAACTCAGTGACTGCACTGTAACATGCTATACGTGAAGTCCTAGCTCAGGTTCTCCGCTTCACAGCGTTGTACGGGTTTTGAATGACAGCCGTTATAAACTTGAGCACCGCATGCGACAAGATGGCCCCATCCCTCCAGCTAATTAGGCTACTTTTGAACATTTGTTGTTGTCTTGAGTGAGGAGAATGCTGTAAACTGAATCGATGTGTTCTGAATACCGCTTTGATGTCATGCAAGCAAACCACACGTCCAAATGTGCCCTTCTATTTACATATTTGAAAACTCATGTAATTTATAGTAACAACGTTTATACTCGCCATGTTTAATGTAATGTACAGTTACAAGGATGACGTAAGTTATGCCCTGGGTTGTGCTGAACAGAATGAGCCTATGTTTGTCGTAATGTGAAGAAAATTAGCCGTGGAACATGTACTTGAATACACTCATGACTCCAATGTGCACCAAAATTACAATATGTTTGTCTGAAGTGCCTTTTGAAAGCCTAACACCATAAGTTATTTTTTTCTAACTTAGCCAGCTATATTGGTAATAGAATAAGCTTTCAAATGATGCCCACCTGTCCCGGATTACGATTTATAATGGACATCGTTGGTTTATGTAAAATAACAACAGTAATTGTTTGATGGTCAGGGATGTTCTCTTGATTAGTGCCTGAATTGGACCATTTTCCTGTACTGCTAAGCATTCAAAATGTAACTTTTGGGTGTCAAGGAAAATGTATGGAGTAAAAAATACATTATTTTCTTTAGGAATATAGTGAAGTATAAGTAAAAGTTGTCGAAAATATCATTTTTTTTTTACTTAAGTACTTTACACCACTGGAGGCAGGGCTGTGTTCCAAACAGAAAACTACAAGTGCGCTTGCTTCAGTTCTTCAATGGCAAAGCTAGGAGACCTCAAAAAAGCACCTTATAGTTGAAGGCTCTTTCCTTGAGTCATAAAAGTGCATTGAAATGGAGAGGTTGTGTGGCCACTCGGAGGCCCCAGTTAGACCTCTCACTCAAACCCTTGTCATTTTGTTGTTGTTGTTGGTGGTTGCACCTACTCCAACATTTATTTATTCATAATCTTATTATGTTACTGAATGTATCCAGAGTAAACTTTTCTCTACACTCGCAATAACATCCGCTAACCATGTGTATGTGACCAATACAATTTGAGTATTTTCAGATTTCGTTATTGATAAATTCTGAGAAAGGGAACTTAAAGTTAAAATGCACATAAAATCAACAGTGTATGTGTGGAGTCTGTCTTGTTTCACCTTTGGTCTGATAATTTCCCCATAATCTTAAAAGGGTTCTCTTTCAATTGCTACCATGTTCACGCATATACTTTTTATAGTTCTTCTGTTACAAACATTTCAATTTGGCACAAGTGTAAGGGGTTAAAACTGTATTGCAGAAGACACAGGTTCAAAAACAGTAAGTCACATTCTCTAGAGCTGTTGCATTGCATGTACCGTGAAACAACCAAGGAATTTACATCCATAGCCATTCTATGTGTGGATGTTCTGTTCTGTTGGTCACCCTCCACACCCAGGGGCCATGCTAGGCTGTCTTCAGGGCCCTCTGTGTGTATGCCCCACACACTGCAGCCTAGATGAAATGTTCAAGGGGATCCTTCTCTTAAAACTCTTTGATGTCTCCTCTCTAGCCTGATAATCCATCCCTTCCCCTAATCATCAGGATAAGAGCAGGACACCACTCGGCTCCGGCACCGCTGCTGCTACACGGCGGTAAAAATGCATGTCTTCTTCTGCACATGTAAGCCCTCAGGGGACTTCCCTCTCTCCTTCTCATTGCAGGCCGTGTTTCTTCCCCCCGGGCCAGGCATGGGCTGATAAAATTCCACACGGAGTAATGACATGCATGACTACCACCCGCTTGCATGCTATATATCAGCCCCGATGGTCCAGGAAGTGTTTTGTGTGTGTGTGTGTGTGTGTGTGTGTGTGTGTGTGTGTGTGTGTGTGTGTGTGTGTGTGTGTGTGTGTGTGTGTGTGTGTGTGTGTGTGTGTGTGTGTGTGTGTGTGTGTGTGTGTGTGTGTGTTTGGAGATGTAAGGTACCTCACTCTCTCAGGTTGGAAGGTTTACAGTCAGCTTATTCTGCTGCTCAGCCTTGTGCATAGCTATAAATTCATCCAGTCTCTCATCTGTCCCTATAGTGCCTGAAACTTAGGGCCACGGAAAGGTAATTGGTACCTTGGGACTGTAGGACTGTAAACCAAAGGGCAGTTGATTCTGGATTGTGCTCTCGTTCATAGCAGTTTCCACTCATTTTATTTAAATATGGAAGAGAAAAGGTGCAATAGATTTTTTATTTCTTGTTTTTTTTCAAATATTGATGTACAATATTGCAATTTGATCTCCATTGCATTTCAATTTGAATTCCAGAAATGTGACATTACACTAAATTTCCTACTTTAAAATCTAAATTGGGCTGACTTTAAGGGCATATATTCACAAATGACTGACGCCTCCCCCATTATGATGATAGATGTTAACCCATTGCTGTCTGATCCCTGCCAGACTCTCACTGAGAGCCCACTGTTATGGTGCTACCAACCATAAGCTGTTTCATAATGAGGCATTCATGTAATTAGGGTTTCAATTAATCATATGTCGGTAATTGTACAGAGAGTTGTATTCAGCAGTTGCTAGAGAAAAACTGCAAGGAAAAAAAGTTTACAGTTTTTAGTGCTCTAAAGACCAAGCATCTCACTGTGTTCGTCAGGCAGGCAATCAGAAAGGCAGGGTGGGAGGCAGGCAGTCAGAAAGGCAGGGTGGGAGGCATGCAGTCAGAAAGGCAGGGTGGGAGGCAGGCAGTCAGAAAGGCAGGGTGGGAGGCAGGCAGTCAGAAAGGCAGGGTGGGAGGCAGGCAGTCAGAAAGGCAGGGTGGGAGGCAGGCAGTCAGAAAGGCAGGGTGGGAGGCAGGCAGTCAGAAAGGCAGGGTGGGAGGCAGGCAGTCAGAAAGGCAGGGTGGGAGGCATGCAGTCAGAAAGGCAGGGTGGGAGGCATGCAGTCAGAAAGGCAGGGTGGGAGGCAGGCAGTCAGAAAGGCAGGGTGGGAGGCAGGCAGTCAGAAAGGCAGGGTGGGAGGCAGGCAGTCAGAAAGGCAGGGTGGGAGGTAGGCAGATAGGAAGGTAGGGTGGGAGGGAGGCAGATAGGAAGGTAGGGTGGGAGAGAGGCAGATAGGAAGGTAGGGTGGGAGAGAGGCAGATAGGAAGGTAGGATGGGAGAGAGGCAGATAGGAAGGTAGGGTGGGAGGGAGGCAGATAGGAAGGTAGGGTGGGAGAGAGGCAGATAGGAAGGTAGGGTGGGAGGGAGGCAGATAGGAAGGTAGGGTGGGAGAGAGGCAGATAGGAAGGTAGGGTGGGAGAGAGGCAGATAGGAAGGTAGGGTGGGAGAGAGACAGATAGGAAGGTAGGGTGGGAGGGAGGCAGATAGGAAGGTAGGGTGGGAGGGAGGCAGATAGGAAGGTAGGGTGGGAGAGAGGCAGATAGGAAGGTAGGGTGGGAGAGAAGCAGATAGGCAGGTAGGATGGGAGAGAGGCAGATAGGAAGGTAGGGTGGGAGAGAGGCAGATAGGAAGGTAGGGTGGGAGAGAGGCAGATAGGAAGGTAGGGTGGGAGAGAGGCAGATAGGAAGGTAGGGTGGGAGAGAGGCAGATAGGAAGGTAGGGTGGGAGGGAGGCAGATAGGAAGGTAGGGTGGGAGAGAGACAGATAGTAAGGTAGGGTGGGAGGGAGGGAGGCAGATAGGAAGGTAGGGTGGGAGGGAGGCAGATAGGAAGGTAGGGTGGGAGAGAGGCAGATAGGAAGGTAGGGTGGGAGAGAGGCAGATAGGAAGGTGGGGTGGGAGAGAGGCAGATAGGAAGGCAGGGTGGGAGAGAGGCAGATAGGAAGGTAGGGTGGGAGAGAGGCAGATAGGAAGGCATGGTGGGAGAGAGGCAGATAGGAAGGTAGGGTGGGAGGGAGGCAGACAGGAAGGCAGACAAGCAGGGAGGGAGGCAGACAGGAAGGCAGGGTGGGAGGGAGGCAGACAGGAAGGCAGGGTGGGAGGGAGGCAGACAGGAAGGCAGGGTCGGAGGGAGGCAGTCAGTCAGGCAGACAAGCAGGGAGGGAGGCAGATAGGAAGGCAGGGTGGGAGGGAGGGGGACAGCCAGGCAGACAAGCAGGGAGGGAGGCAGACAGGAAGGCAGGGTGGGAGGGAGGGGGACAGCCAGGCAGGGTGGGAGTGAGGGAGGGGGACAGCCAGGCAGGGAGGGAGGGAGCGAGGGGGACAGCCAGGCAGGGAGGGAGGGAGGGAGGGGGACAGCCAGGCAGGGAGGGAGGGGGACAGCCAGGCAGACTCTAGTTGGTCAGTGTATCTTTGTTGGACATTGTGCTCCCATCATTACAGGGCTCATGTTGTTATGTTGTTACACCTTGAACTCTTCATCGCTCTGGCTTGACGTGGCACCTAGGGCTCGGGACAAATAGCAGCATTATTTATCTCATTAGTGATAAATATAGCTCATCACATCTGTACATTTGTGGCTAACAACACCGATAAAGGTGCCTCAACAGTATGTGCGTGTTTTTTCTTTATTCCAGTGGCCAGAGAGCCATTTCTGTGAACAACATGCACGTCATTTTTATCTCCAGGCCATTTGGATTTTTCTCTCATTTGTCCAAACCTCATTTCATCTCTTGATGAAAACTGCTATCTTTAGCTACAGGCTACGGCTGACACACTGAGAGCCTGATGATCCCTCCGCTGTGGCTGCATGTAGGATGCATAACAATCACACACAGCCTTGATTAGACATTTCATTACTGCTCAACGTCCTACATCTTTCTTGCTGTCCATCAGGCTGGAGAAGACAGACAAAAACCAATTATATCAGGGTCTTGAGCGCCCGTTCAGTAACTTCGGTATAAAATCATTTTTGTGTATTGATTTATTTTATTAGGTTTACCTCTTTATTGGCCCCAAGCAGCGGTATAACAAGGAGTGCAATGAGGAGGGCTCGAACAGCGCTGTTGTAAAAGATGGGTTTTGCTTAAAGGGCAAGGGGGCAGAATGATACAGGCTGGGACATATCCTGACCGTAAAGTCAACTATACAAACCAGAGACCAAAGCAGACGTTCATTCCCTGTAAACAAAAAAAATAGCTCCCTTGTCTAATAATAAAGATCCTCTGGTTTTGTCTCAGAAAGGTTGAAAAGCATCACCTTTCTCAATGAACACAGATTTATTTTATTTAACTAGGCAAGTCAGTTAAGAACAATTTATTATTTTCAACGAAAGCCTAGGAACAGTGTGTTAACTGACTTGTTCAGGGGTAGAACGACATATTTTTACCTTGTCAGCTGAGGGATTCGATCTTGCAACCTTTTGGTTACTATTCCAACACTCTAAGCACTAGGCTACCTGCCACCCGCTATAACCACTAGGCTACCTGCCAGATGGTGAAAGGCTTAGATGGAGTATCGTGATGTTCCGTTTATCTGCCAAGTCCAGCACAACCACATGTCTAAATATTATCCTACAATCTTCATCCTTCATCCTTCAACCCACATCCATCCACTGATTTGACTGGACTGAATAAAGCAGAGGTGTGAGATCATATCAGATCATTCATGAGACAAGGCATGAGCCCTCACATACAGTCTGCAAAGTCATTTCCTGACCAGTCCATTCAGATAAATCACTTCCTGACCAGTCCGCTCAGATCAGTCACTTCCTGACCAGTCTGTTGAGATAAGTCAATTCCTGACCAGTCTGTTCAGATCAATCACTCCTGACCAGTCTGTTGGGATAAGTCACTTCCTGTCCAGTCCGTTCAGATAAGTCACTTCCTGACCAGTCTGTTGAGATCAGGCACTTCCTGACCAGTCTGTTCAGATAATTCACTTCCTGACTAGTCTGTTGAGATCAGGCACTTCCTGACCAGTCTGTTCAGATAATTCACTTCCTGTCCAGTCCGTTGAGATCATTCACTTCCTGACCAGTCCATTCAGATCAATCACTCCTGACCAGTCTGTTGAGATAATTAACTTCCTGACCAGTCCGTTCAGATCAGTCACTTCCTGACCAGTCCGTTCAGATCAGTCACTTCCTGACCAGTCCGTTCAGATCAGGCACTTCCTGTCCAGTCCGTTGAGATCATTCACTTCCTGACCAGTCCATTCAGATCAGTCACTTCCTGACCAGTCTGTTGAGATAATTCACTTCCTGTCCAGTCCGTTCAGATAAGTCACTTCCTTACCAGTCCGTTCAGATAATTCACTTCCTGTCCAGTCTGTTGAGATAATTCACTTCCTGACCAGTCCGTTCAGATCAGTCACTTCCTGTCCAGTCCGTTCAGATAAGTCACTTCCTAACCAGTCTGTTGAGATCAGTCACTTCCTGTCCAGTCCGTTCAGATAAGTCACTTCCTAACCAGTCTGTTGAGATAAGTCACTTCCTGACCAGTCCGTACAGATAAGTCACTTCCTAACCAGTCTGTTGAGATAAGTCACTTCCTGACCAGTCTGTTGAGATTAGTCACTTCCTGACCAGTCCGTTCAGATCAGTCACTTCCTGACCAGTCCGTTCAGATCAGTCACTTCCTGACCAGTCCGTTCAGATCAGTCACTTCCTGACCAGTCCGTTCAGATCAGTCACTTCCTGACCAGTCCATTCAGATAAGCCATTTCCTGACCAGTCCTTTCAGATAATTCACTCCTGACCAGTCCATTCAGATAAGCCATTTCCTGACCAGTCCTTTCAGATAATTCACTTCCTGACCAGTCCATTCAGATAAGTCACTTCCTGACCAGTCCATTCAGATCAGGAACAATGAGAAAGTTGGACACTTAGGATAGGGAGCATCTTTTGTGGGTGATATTTGGTGATTTTCCTTCTGAGAGGTTCAGATGCCAGACAGGAAATACACATTGGCGGTACCGACTTCAGGCGAGTCTTGTGAGGCGTGACGAGACGTGTACGTGAGAGTCTCATCTTTCAATGATGGGTTCATATTAGTTTGTAGCCCAAACCGTTTTTTGTGAGAAGACCGATTTATGGGATATCTCCAGGTCTGACAAACACAGCTGTAGCTCTGCCACCTTCCACCACAGATGCTGAATGCCCATGCAAAAAAATGATATCTTTATCTTAAACAGATGTTCTTCGATGCAGATTTTTTTACACTATGCTAATTAGATGTCAGCTTGGACATCGACTCCATTAAAAAGTTGATAGTTGTCCGGTATGTTCCATCTCTCATCTCCCCCGTCCTTCCCCCTTCTCTGTAGATGCCACCCATTCCTACTCCACCCTCCCTCCCTTTCCCCTCCTCCCTCCCTCCCTTTCTCCCCACCTCTCTCCCCCCTCTCTATCTAGCTAACAGACGTCACTTCCTGTTGAACACGGAACAAGGAAGAGCTCGGTTTTGTTGTTTAGAAAAGTTTGTTGTTTTGAAGGTGTATTGGAAAGTTGTTAGTAGCTAGCTAACTTTTTAGTTTGGATCCCTGACACAGTTGGCATCAATTGTTGGGACTGCTAGTCTCTGTCCAGTGATCCTGCCGACCATGGACAGGTCTGAGGAGCTATTTGCATTGCAGCTAGCCTAACTGCTAGCAAGCTGCATATCAAGCTAGTGGGGTTTTCTTGAAGGCTTGACTTGGATAGTCATTGTGGCTGGGACCATGGATTGTCCCGGGTTTGTGTCTGTCTAGATCCCTGCTGTTTGGGTTAGGGTTAGGGTTAGGGTTTTCAATCTTCCCCGTGACCTGCCCTGTCTGGAACTGCAAGGAGTAACAGCGTAACCTAGGTTGCTAGGTACCATGACAAAGACCAAAGCCGGCGGGAGTACCATTGAGGACAGTGATGAATCTTTTTTTTTTAAACAAAAAGAGTTCTATTGCACTGAACAAGTACTGCCCTGAGACAAATAACTGATGATTGGTTGAAAGAAATGTAAAATAAGAAGATTGTGGGAGATGTACTACTAGATTTCAGCGCAGCCTTTGATATTATTGACCATAATGTATGTGTTATGGCTTTTCAACCATATCGTGGATTCAGAGCTATCTATCTAATAGAACTCAAAGGGTTTTCTTTAATGGAAGCTTCTCTGGTGTCAAACATGTAAAGTGTGGTGTACCGCAGGGCAGCTCTCTAGGCGCTCTACTCTTTTCTATTTTTACCAATAACCTGCCACTGGCATTAAACAAAGCATGTGTGTCCATGTATGCTGATGATTCAACCAAATACGCATCAGCAACTACAGCCAGCTAATGAAGACACTGAAACTCTTAACAAAGAGTTGCAGTCTGTTTTGGAATGGGTGGCCAGTAATAAACTGGTCCTGAACGTCTCTAAAACTAAGGGCATTGTATTTGGTACAAATCATTCCCTAAGTTCTAGACCTCAGCTGAATCTGGTAATGAATGGTGTGGCTGTTGAATAAGTTGAGGAGACTAAATTACTTGACGTTACCTTAGATTGTAAACTGTCATGGTCAACACATATAGATTCAATGGTTGTAAAGATGGGAAGAGGTCTGTCTGTAATAAAGAGATGCTGTGCTTTTTTGACACCACACTCCAAAAAGCAAGTTTTGCAGGTTCTAGTTTTGTCTAATCTTGATTATTGTCCAGTCATGTGGTGCAGTGCTGCAAAGAAGGACCTAGTTAATCTGCAGCTGGCCCAGGACAGAGTAGCACATATTGCTCATCATTGTAATCAGAGGGCTGATATAAATACTATGCATGCCAGGCTCTCTTGGCTAAGCGTTGAGGAGAGACTGACTGTATCACTTCTTATTTTTATAATAAACATTAATGTGTTGAAAATCCTAAATTGTTTGCGTAGTCAACTTACACACAGCTCTAACACACACACTTACCCCACCAGACATGCCACCAGGGGTCTTTTCACGGATCCCCAAATCCAGAACAAATTCAAGAAAGCATACAGAATTATATAGAGCCATTATTGCATAAAACTCAATTCCATCTCATATTGCTCAAATAAACAGCAAACCTGGTTTAAAAAAACAGATAAAGCAACACCTCACGGCACAACACCTCTCCCTTATTTGACCTAGATAGTTTGAGTGTATGTATTGATATGGAGGCTACGTGCATGTAGTTCTGTCCTTGAGCTGTTTTCGTCTATTAATGTTAATGTATTACGTCATGTTTCATGTTTTGTGTGGACCCCAGGAAGAGTAACTGCTGCTTTTGCAACAGCTAATGGGGATCCTATTTAAATACCTAAATACCTAAATCTCCCTCCCTCCCTCCCCTCACCTCCCTCCCCCCTCCCCCCACGGGCTCATGTTGTGGACATACCGCTGTATATCTATACAAAACACAGCATGGACAACTCATCTTATGTTTGTACATATGTTTGAGGGAAACGTGTAAAAGTTAGCATGCAAATATTGAAACACAATATAGAAAAAATACAATTCATGAATGTAAACGTGGTTAGATGACATACTGTAAACTCATAATAAGCTTTTGACCTTTTTGACTACCCTGTTGAATGTGTCTAATGTAGTTTCCTTGGTGCCGTTCACACAAGCAATTGGAGAGTTTTAGTGAAAGGACATGAAGTTTTGTAGCCATTGAATTATGCAGAGCTTATGTGGAGGCTTCCATCTCGTCGCTAACAGTGTTTTTCCGCAGTCAGTCTGGACAAGAGAGGGATCATCTTTAAGCAGAACACAAATTGCTTGGAAATCTGCCCAGCAAGGTTACGGCACATAGTTCTCCAAAACCAGCTGAATAGTATGACGCACATTAAAAGCAAAGCAAACCTAATAACATTATGAAATTATATTTTAGAAGTGATGCTTCAATTCTCTCTCTCTTTCAAATTCTCTCATTTTCTCTTTCAAATTCTCTCTCTCTCTCTCTTCTCTCTTTCTTTCTCTCTCTTCTCTCTTTCTTCTTCTCTCATTTTCTCTTTCAAATTCTCTCTCTCTCTCTCTTCTCTCTTTCTTTCTCTCTCTTCTCTCTTTCTTTCTCTCTCTTTCAAATTTTCTCTCTATCACTTGTGATTTTAACATGAAAATATTGGTGGGGCAAACTCAATCAACGAAGCTCTTATGTATTGAAACCAGTACACTACACTGGCTACAGTGATACTGTAGCTAAGCTAGTCAACATGTTTCAGCTAGCTAAGCTACCTAGCTTGAAGATGTGGTAATAGCGCCCAGTAAACAACCATCTAGCTATGAAGTTGACACTTCAACCCAATCCAAGTTACCGGGCATAAGATGATTTATCTGTGATCAGTGACAACTTCTACTGTAAATCAATGGAACACAGAAGATGTCATTTTGCTGGCTAGCTCTCCCAATAGGTGTTGAGGTGACGTAGTGTCCCCATGAGTGACATCACCCTGAGCCAATCACGCGTGACCAGAGAAGATCAACGATGCCTACGCTCTGTAATTTTTATGTCTGCCCCTCCACCACAGAAAGCATCAAGTTAGGCTGAAACAGCTGCATTTTGGGAACAATGGGAAAACGACTACGTATGCTTTATTAGCTCAAGATCATTTTTGAATAGAATTATATTGTTTGCTAACTGATATGATATATTATTGTGACATGAAAAAACAGAATTGCATCCACATCTCCTGGATATTGGCGGGGCTCTGCCCACCTGCCCCTCGTGGCGCATCAACACTGGCTCAGACAGCATCGCCACTGGCTCAGACAGCTTCGCCACTGACTCAGACAGCATTTCTCTCATCCTCTCTTCGGTCTGACGTGAATAAATAAAACAACCCTTTTCAGAGACAGGTTGGTTTATATATTCACATACAGTATAATGTATTCAGGAGGAGAGGAGACATCTTCCATCCACAGTAGTGATGGATGAAATGAGGAAGGGAGTGACATTGCTGCAGGCATTTGATCCCATCACAGAAATAGAAGTTGTTTCTGTGTTTACCCATCACATCACAACATCTGATGTTTGAGTAAAAAGTTTGAGACATCAATAAACCACGGGGACGGACAGTGGAGAGCCCGTGGGAGGGAGGGAGGGCTTTGCAGGGCGTTGAAGAAAAGACTGAGACACACATAGTCCAGTCAGTCTGTGTTCTTTCATGTTTTTTTAATGCTGCATATCTATGCATTTTGGAGATAGTGATTGCCCAAGCAATTGACTGAAGTGAAGGTCTGTATTTTTTCTCATGAATGACTTACACTTGGTTCTTCATCTACACTACACAGTACTACTGTATGAATCCATGTTCTATACCCCTATCTGCTACAGCCAGCTGCTACGGTAAATACTAGATAAGTGTGTTGGCAGTCCATGTGCACAGGTTGGATGGAAGGTATATTGGTAATGTATGCAGAAGATATGCAATGTTTTAATTATGAAGGACTTTGGAGTTGAGTGAGTTTACTAATCCTACATGTGTGGAGTGTTATCTCCTGTGTTACGGTCTAACTGTCATGTAAATATAATCAAATAAACATTAGAAGGTTAGAAGGGGTTTGGTGTTGCTTACTTTCCCTGACAGACAATGTAGGTACTTCATTCATCCAACAGCTCTATTTACCTTAGTGAACGCAGGACACATGGTGAACACAGACACATGGTGAACACAGACACATGTTGAACGCAGGACACATGGTGAACACAGGACACATGGTGAACACAGGACACATGGTGAACACAGACACATGGTGAACACAGGACACATGGTGAACACAGGACACATGGTGAACACAGACACATGGTGAACACAGGACACATGGTGAACGCAGGACACATGGTGAACACAGGACACATGGTGAACACAGGACACATGGTGAACGCAGGACACATGGTGAACACAGGACACATGTTGAACACAGACACATGGTGAACACAGACACATGGTGAACACAGGACACATGGTGAACGCAGGACACATGGTGAACACAGGACACATGGTGAACACAGACACATGGTGAACACAGGACACATGGTGAACACAGGACACATGGTGAACGCAGGACACATGGTGAACGCAGGACACATGGTGAACGCAGGACACATGGTGAACGCAGGACACATGGTGAACGCAGGACACATGGTGAACACAGACACATGGTGAAGGCAGGACACATGGTGAACGCAGGACACATGGTGAATGCAGGACACATGGTGAACACAGGACACATGGTGAACGCAGGACACATGGTGAACACAGACACATGGTGAACACAGGACACATGGTGAACACAGGACACATGGTGAACACAGGACACATGGTGAACACAGGACACATGTTGAACACAGGACACATGGTGAACGCAGACACATGGTGAACGCAGGACACATGGTGAACACAGGACACATGGTGAACACAGGACACATGGTGAACACAGGACACATGTTGAACACAGACACATGGTGAACGCAGGACACATGGTGAACGCAGGACACATGGTGAACACAGACACATGGTGAACACAGGACACATGGTGAACACAGGACACATGGTGAACACAGACACATGGTGAACACAGACACATGGTGAACGCAGGACACATGTTGAACAGAGACACATGGTGAAAGCAGGACACATGGTGAACACAGGACACATGGTGAACGCAGGACATATGGTGAACGCAGGACATATGGTGAACACAGGACACATGGTGAACGCAGACACATGGTGAACACAGACACATGGTGAACACAGACACATGGTGAACGCAGGACACATGGTGAACACAGGACACATGGTGAACACAGGACACATGTTGAACACAGGACACATGTTGAACGCAGGACACATGTTGAACGCAGGACACATGGTGAACGCAGGACACATGGTGAACACAGGACACATGGTGAACACAGACACATGGTGAACACAGGACACATGGTGAACACAGACACATGGTGAACGCAGGACACATGGTGAACGCAGGACACATGGTGAACACAGACACATGGTGAACGCAGACACATGGTGAACGCAGGACACATGGTGAACGCAGGACACATGGTGAACGCAGGACACATGTTGAACGCAGGACACATGGTGAACGCAGGACACATGGTAAACACAGACACATGGTGAACACAGACACATGGTGAACACAGACACATGGTGAACACAGGACACATGGTGAACGCAGGACACATGGTGAACACAGACACATGGTGAACGCAGGACACATGGTGAACGCAGGACACATGTTGAACGCAGGACACATGGTGAACACAGGACACATGGTGAACACAGGACACATGGTGAACACAGACACATGGTGAACGCAGGACACATGGTGAACACAGACACATGGTGAACGCAGGACACATGGTGAACGCAGGACACATGGTAAACACAGACACATGGTGAACACAGACACATGGTGAACACAGGACACATGGTGAACACAGACACATGGTGAACACAGGACACATGGTGAACGCAGGACACATGGTGAACACAGACACATGGTGAACGCAGGACACATGGTGAACGCAGGACACATGTTGAACGCAGGACACATGGTGAACACAGGACACATGGTGAACACAGGACACATGGTGAACACAGACACATGGTGAACGCAGGACACATGGTGAACACAGACACATGGTGAACGCAGGACACATGGTGAACGCAGGACACATGGTAAACACAGACACATGGTGAACACAGACACATGGTGAACACAGGACACATGGTGAACACAGACACATGGTGAACACAGACACATGGTGAACGCAGGACACATGGTGAACGCAGGACACATGGTGAACGCAGGACACATGGTGAACACAGACACATGGTGAACACAGGACACATGGTGAACACAGACACATGGTGAACACAGACACATGGTGAACGCAGGACACATGGTGAACGCAGGACACATGGTGAACACAGACACATGGTGAACACAGGACACATGGTGAACACAGGACACATGGTGAACACAGACACATGGTGAACACAGGACACATGGTGAACACAGACACATGGTGAACACAGGACACATGGTGAACACAGACACATGGTGAACACAGGACACATGGTGAACACAGGACACATGGTGAACACAGGACACATGGTGAACGCAGGACACATGGTGAACACAGACACATGGTGAACACAGGACACATGGTGAACACAGGACACATGGTGAACACAGGACACATGGTGAACGCAGGACACATGGTGAACACAGACACATGGTGAACACAGGACACATGGTGAACACAGGACACATGGTGAACGCAGGACACATGGTGAACGCAGGACACATGGTGAACGCAGGACACATGGTGAACACAGACACATGGTGAACACAGGACACATGGTGAACACAGGACACATGGTGAACACAGGACACATGGTGAACGCAGGACACATGGTGAACACAGACACATGGTGAACACAGGACACATGGTGAACACAGGACACATGGTGAACACAGGACACATGGTGAACACAGACACATGGTGAAAGCAGGACACATGGTGAACACAGGACACATGGTGAACGCAGGACACATGGTGAACGCAGGACACATGGTGAACGCAGGACACATGGTGAACGCAGGACACATGGTGAACACAGACACATGGTGAACACAGGACACATGGTGAACACAGGACACATGGTGAACACAGACACATGGTGAACACAGGACACATGGTGAACACAGACACATGGTGAACACAGGACACATGGTGAACACAGACACATGGTGAACACAGGACACATGGTGAACACAGGACACATGGTGAACACAGGACACATGGTGAACGCAGGACACATGGTGAACACAGACACATGGTGAACACAGGACACATGGTGAACACAGGACACATGGTGAACACAGGACACATGGTGAACGCAGGACACATGGTGAACACAGACACATGGTGAACACAGGACACATGGTGAACACAGGACACATGGTGAACGCAGGACACATGGTGAACGCAGGACACATGGTGAACGCAGGACACATGGTGAACACAGACACATGGTGAACACAGGACACATGGTGAACACAGGACACATGGTGAACACAGGACACATGGTGAACGCAGGACACATGGTGAACACAGACACATGGTGAACACAGGACACATGGTGAACACAGGACACATGGTGAACACAGGACACATGGTGAACACAGACACATGGTGAAAGCAGGACACATGGTGAACACAGGACACATGGTGAACGCAGGACACATGGTGAACGCAGGACACATGGTGAACGCAGGACACATGGTGAACGCAGGACACATGGTGAACGCAGGACACATGGTGAACACAGACACATGGTGAACACAGGACACATGGTGAACGCAGGACACATGGTGAACGCAGGACACATGGTGAACACAGACACATGGTGAACGCAGGACACATGGTGAACGCAGGACACATGGTGAACACAGGACACATGGTGAACGCAGGACACATGGTGAACGCAGGACACATGGTGAACGCAGGACACATGGTGAACACAGACACATGGTGAACGCAGGACACATGGTGAACACAGACACATGGTGAACGCAGGACACATGGTGAACACAGACACATGGTGAACGCAGGACACATGGTGAACGCAGGACACATGGTGAACGCAGGACACATGGTGAACGCAGGACACATGGTGAACGCAGGACACATGGTGAACACAGACACATGTTGAACACAGACACATGGTGAACGCAGGACACATGGTGAACACAGGACACATGGTGAACGCAGGACACATGGTGAACACAGACACATGGTGAACGCAGGACACATGGTGAACACAGACACATGGTGAACACAGACACATGGTGAACGCAGGACACATGGTGAACGCAGGACACATGGTGAACGCAGGACACATGGTGAACACAGACACATGGTGAACACAGACACATGGTGAACGCAGGACACATGGTGAACACAGGACACATGGTGAACGCAGGACACATGGTGAACACAGACACATGGTGAACGCAGGACGTATGGTGAACGCAGGACACATGGTGAACACAGACACATGGTGAACACAGACACATGGTGAACACAGACACATGGTGAACGCAGGACACATGGTGAACACAGACACATGGTGAACACAGACACATGGTGAACGCAGGACACATGGTGAACACAGACACATGGTGAACGCAGGACACATGGTGAACGCAGACACATGGTGAACGCAGGACACATGGTGAACACAGACACATGGTGAACACAGACACATGGTGAACGCAGGACACATGGTGAACACAGACACATGGTGAACACAGACACATGGTGAACACAGACACATTGTGAACACAGACACATGGTGAACGCAGGACACATGGTGAACACAGACACATGGTGAACACAGACACATGGTGAACGCAGGACACATGGTGAACACAGACACATGGTGAACACAGACACATGGTGAACACAGACACATGGTGAACACAGACACATGGTGAACGCAGGACACATGGTGAACACAGACACATGGTGAACACAGACACCCGGTGAACACAGACAGAGGGTAAACACAGACAGAGTGAACACAGACACACTGTGAACACAGACACACTGTGAACACAGACACACGGTGAACAAAGACACAGGGTCCCCACAGACAGAGGGTGAACAGACACAGAGTGAACACAGACACAGGGTCCACACAGGCAGAGTGAACACAGACACAGGGTCCACACAGACAGAGTGAACACAGACACACTGTGAACACAGACACACGGTGAACACAGACACACGGTGAACACAGACACAGAGTGAACACAGACACAGGGTCCACACAGGCAGAGTGAACACAGACACAGGGTCCACACAGACAGAGTGAACACAGACACAGAGTGAACACAGACACAGAGTGAACACAGACACAGGGTCCACACAGACAGAGTGAACACAGACACAGAGTGAACACAAACACAGAGTGAACACAGACACAGAGTGAACACAGACACAGAGTGAACACAGACACAGGGTCCACACAGACAGAGTGAACACAGACACAGAGTGAACACAGACACAGAGTGAAAACAGACACAGAGTGAACACAGACACAGAGTGAACACAGACACAGAGTGAACTCAGACACAGAGTGAACACAGACACAGAGTGAACACAGACAGAGTGACCACAGACACAGAGTGAACACAGACACAGAGTGAACACAGACAGAGTGAACACAGACACAGAGTGAACACAGACACAGAGTGAACACAGACACAGAGTGAACTCAGACACAGAGTGAACACAGACACAGAGTGAACACAGACAGAGTGACCACAGACACAGAGTGAACACAGACACAGAGTGAACACAGACACAGAGTGAACACAGACACAGAGTGAACACAGACACAGAGTGAACACAGACACAGAGTGAACACAGACAGAGTGAACACAGACAGAGGGCTGATATGGATGCAGAGCTCGAACTAAACGTGTTCAATCATGAGCCCCATTTAAGCTAGAAAATTATAATAATAACCAAATAATACACCATGTGACAACTGTGTCTGCTAAATTGGTTGGAACTTTTGCAAAGAGACATTACTCTCATGGAGAATTTAATTTCTTGTAAATGCTCTTATTCTTTCTTTCCCCAGACAGCTCCATATCAAGTCAAATATACTGCTATACTTATATTGACCACATGCAAAGTACTGTGAACGTTTCAGAGAAGCGTGACCATGGTGACCTTTACCTAGTCAGGTAGGGCTATGCAGCACACAGGGAAGCAGCTCGTACCACAGGGGCATTTTAGACTCAACCCACAGAGTGTCACTTTGCTTTAAGTAACCCTTGATGTCCACTGGCCATGAGTCACAGGTGTGTATGGCTCCTGGAGCGCTGTTCTACACAGTGACTCTCCACTCAGGGTTATTCTGGGAGACCTGTGGTACACACACAAACATACACTAGATGGTCACTGGAGGAGTGTGACGTGAATAGATGTGCTGCTGACGGTAGCCAGGCAGAGGCACGGCTCTGCAAGGCAACTTTCCACAATGTGAGGAGTGTATGCAACTGAATGAAGCCCACACCCGGGATATTAAGGGGAGAGAGGGGAGAGAGAGAGGGGAGAGGGGAGATAGGAGAGAGGGGAGAGAGAGGGGAGAGAAGAGAGAGGGGAGAGGGGAGAGGGGAGGGAGAAAGGGGAGAGAGAGGGGAGATGGGACAGAAGAGGGGAGAGAAGAGGTGAGGTGAGAGACGGGTGAGGGGAGAGAGAAGAGAGGGGAGAGGGGAGAGAAAGGGGAGGGGAGAGAGAGGAGAGGGGGGAGAGAAGAGAGATGAGGAGAGGGGAGAGAGAAGAGAGAGGGGAGAAGAGAGAGAGGAGAGAAGAGAGAGGGAGAGAGGGAGAGAGGATAGAGGAGAGGGGAGAGAAGAGAGAGAGGAGAGGGGGAGATAAGAGAGAGGTGAGAGAGGGGAGAGGGGAGGGAGAAAGGGGAGAGAGAGGGGATGGGAGAGAAGAGGGGAGAGAAGAGAGAGGGGAGAGAGAGAGGGGAGATGGGAGAGGGGGAGCGAGAGCGAGAG
Source organism: Salvelinus namaycush (assembly GCF_016432855.1). Classification (NCBI taxonomy): domain Eukaryota; kingdom Metazoa; phylum Chordata; class Actinopteri; order Salmoniformes; family Salmonidae; genus Salvelinus; species Salvelinus namaycush. The sequence continues at coordinate 40,215,948 of NC_052316.1, read as the reverse complement.
AGAAGAGAGAGGGGAGATGGGAGAGAAGGGAGAAAACAGAGAGGGGAGAGAGGGTAGAAAAGAGAGAGGGGGAGAGGGGAGAGGGGAGAGTAGAGAGAGGGGTGAGAGGGGAGAGGGGTGATGGGAGAGAAGAAAGAGGGGAGAGAGGGGAGATAAGAGAGAGGGGAGATGGGAGAGAGGGGAGAGATGGCAGTGGGGAGAGAAGAAAGAGGGGAGAGAAGAGAGCGGGGAGAGAGGGGAGATGGGAGAGAGAGGAGAGAAGTGAGAGCAGAGGGGAGAGGGAAGAGAGGAGAGAAGAGAGAGGGGAGAGAGGGGAGATGTGATAGAGGGGAGGGGAGAGAGGAGAGAAGAGAGAAAGTAGAGAGGGGAGAGAAGAGAGAGGGGAGAGAAGAGAGAGGGGAGAGAGGAGATGGGAGAGAGGGGAGAGAGGGGAGATGGGAGAGAAGGGAGAAAACAGAGAGGGTAGAGAGGGGAGAAAAGAGAGAGGGGGAGAGGGGAGAAAAGAGAGAGGGGGAGAGGGGAGATGGGAGAAAAGAGAGAGGACATTGAGTGGAGAGAGGGTAGAAAAGAGAGACGGGAGAGAGGGGAGAGGGGGGTGAGAGGGTAGAGGGGTGATGGGAGAGAAGAAAGAGGAGAGAGAGGGGAGAGGGGAGAGAAGAAAGAGGGGATAGAAGAGAGAGGGGAGAGAGGGGAGATGGGAGAGAGAGGAGAGAAGTGAGAGCAGAGGGGAGAGGGAAGAGAGGAGAGAAGAGAGAGGGGGGAGAGGGGAGATGTGATAGAGGGGAGGGGAGAGAGGGGAGATGTGATAGAGGGAAGAGAAGAGAGAGGGGAGAGAGGAGATGGGAGAGAGGGGAGCAGACACGATCAATACACACCACCAATTATCTATGGAGATTGTTATGAGAAATGCAGACTCCCACTACTGTATGTGTACTGTACCTCCCACTACTGTATAAGTCAAAATACTGTACCTCCCACTACTGTATAAGTCAATATATTGTACCACCTACTACTGTATAAGTCAATATATTGTACCTCCTACTACTGTATAAGTAAATATACTGTACCTCCCACTACTGTATAAGTCAACATACTGTACCTCCCACTACTGTATAAGTCAATATACTGTACCTCCCACTACTGTATAAGTCAATATATTGTACCTCCTACTACTGTATAAGTAAATATACTGTACCTCCCACTACTGTATAAGTCAAAATACTGTACCTCCCACTACTGTATAAGTCAATATATTGTACCTCCCACTACTGTATAAGTCAACATACTGTACCTCCCACTACTGTATAAGTCAATATACTGTACCACCCTCTACTGTATAAGTCAAAATACTGTACCTCCCACTACTGTATAAGTCAATATACTGTACCTCCCACTACTGTACAAGTCAATATACTGTACCTCCTACTACTGTACAAGTCAATATATTGTACCTCCTACTACTGTATAAGTCAATATATTGTACCTCCCACTGCTGTATAAGTCAATATATTGTACCTCCTACTACTGTATAAGTCAATATACTGTACCTCCCACTACTGACTATAATATTTATGTTTACCAAATGTACGTTTATTTCAAATGGACTATTTATGAATTCAGCTTCCAGGTTGAAGAGGACAGTTGACCTTTAGTTCTCAGGCAGGTTACTCATCGCGACTCTCTTTGGATAAGATTTAGGTAACACGCTTACTACTTTAACCTCGACTTCAGGGATGACAGGCCAGGTTTCTGTGTATCTATTCACTTGTGTCTTTCAGGGGGTTAGTTGTCCCCATTGCAGGTTGTGTAAGCACATTGTACATTAATTATTTAGTTGTAGTCTGTGTGAGTGGTAATTAGGCAGGACCTGGTTTGATGCTGCGACCGATCGGGGCTTTTTAAAAGGGTGCTCTGGAATGACTGTGGGACTAACAGCAGAAAGGCTTAGCTGAGACCTGTTCATTTATTCATGTCATGTGTTTTGGTGAGTATGCTTATACCAAACGTTGTCTACTTAAACAGAATCAGAGAAAAAGAGAGGGAGGGAGGGAGGGAGGGAGGGAGGGAGGGAGGGAGGGAGGGAGAGTCAGGAGGGAGGGAGGGAGGGAGAGTCAGGAGAGAGAGAGTGAGGGAGGGAGAGTCAGGAGAGAGAAAGGGAGGAAGGGATAGTCAGGAGAGGGAGGGAGGGAGGGAGGGAGGGAGGGAGGGAGGGAGGGAGGGAGAGTCAGGAGAGAGAGAGGGAGGGAGGGAGAGTCAGGAGAGAGAAAGGGAGGAAGGGATAGTCAGGAGGGAGGGAGGGAGGGAGGGAGGGAGGGAGGGAGGGAGGGAGGGAGGGAGGGAGGGAGGGAGGGAGGGAGGGAGGGAGGGAGAGAGTGAGGGAGGGAGAGTCAGGAGAGAGAAAGGGAGGAAGGGATAGTCAGGAGAGGGAGGGAGGGAGGGAGGGAGGGAGGGAGGGAGGGAGGGAGGGAGGGAGGGAGGGAGGGAGGGAGGGAGGGAGAGTCAGGAGAGAGAGAGGGAGGGAGGGAGAGTCAGGAGAGAGAAAGGGAGGAAGGGATAGTCAGGAGGGAGGGAGGGAGGGAGGGAGGGAGGGAGGGAGGGAGGGAGGGAGGGAGGGAGGGAGGGAGGGAGGGAGGGAGGGAGGGAGGGAGGGAGGGAGGGAGATACAGAGAGAGGGAAGGACGGAGAGTCAGGAGAGAGACATGGAGGGAGGGAGGGAGGGAGGGAGGGAGGGAGGGAGGGAGGGAGGGAGGGAGAGTCAGGAGAGACAGCGAGAGAAGGAGGGAGAGTCAGGAGAGACAGAGAGAGAAGGAGGGAGAGTCAGGAGAGACAGAGAGAGGGAAGGAGGGAGGGAGGGAGAGTCAGGAGAGACAGAGAGAGGGAAGGAGGGAGAGTCAGGAGAGACAGAGAGAGGGAAGGAGGGAGGGAGGGAGGGAGAAAGGGAGGAAGGGATAGTCAGGAGAGAGAGAGGGAAGGAGGGAGAGTCAGGAGCGACAGAGAGAGGGAAGGAGGGAGAGTCAGGAAAGACAGAGAGAGGGAAGGAGGGAGAGTCAGGAGAGAGAAAGGGAGGACGGGATAGTCAGGAGAGAGAGACATGGAGGGAGGGAGAGTCAGGAGAGACAGAGAGAGGGAAGGAGGGAGAGTCAGGAGAGACAGAGAGAGGGAAGGAGGGAGAGTCAGGAGAGACAGAGAGAGGGAAGGAGGGAAAGTCAGGAGAGAGGGTGTGAGATGATATCATACATCCTTACATGTTGTCATGTTTCGTTAGTTTAGATTAATAAATTAAATGTCTCAACGTCTATCAGATAATGTTGAATGTTCTAGTAATGGCATCCGGAATGAGGCTGCTATGATAGTGGAGCAGCAACAGTATTACAAACCAATCACTGCACTGTAAATACATTTCAACCTTCTGTGTGTGCTGTAACAATAAGAAAAGTGAAAAAGAAAGTGGTGAGATGAAAGTGGTGAGATGAAGCCGTTGCTAAGCTACAGGACTGTTTTGCTAGCACAGACTGGAATATGTTCTGAGATTCTTCAGATGGCATTGAGGAGTACACCACATCAGTCACTGGCTTCAACAATAAGTGCATCGATGACATTGCCTCCACAATGACCGTACGAAACATACCCCAACCAGAAGCCATGGATGACAGGCAACATCCGCAATGAGCTAAAGTGTAGAGCCGCCTCTTTCAAGGAGCGGGACTCTAACCCAGAAGCTTACAAGAAATCCCGCTATACCCTCTGACGAACCATCAAACAGGCAAAGTGTCAATACAGGACTAAGATTGAATCAAACTACACCCGCTCCGACGCTCGTCAGATGTGGCAGGGATTGGAAACTGTTATAGACTACGAAGGGAAGCACAGCCGCGAGCTGCCCAGTGATACGAACCTACCAGATGAGCAAAATTACTTCTATGCTCGCTTCGAGGCAAGTAACACTGAAACATGCATGAGAGCATCAGCTGTTCCGGATGACTGTGATCACTCTATCTATAGCCGATGTGAGTAAGACCTTTAAACAGGTCAACATACACAAGGCCGCAGAGCCAGATGGATGACCAGGACGTGTACTCCGAGCATGCGCTGACCAACTGGCAAGTGTCTTCACTGACATTTTTAACCTGTCCCAGACTGAGTCTGTAATACCAATATGTTTCAAGCAGACCACCATAGTCCCTGTGCCAAAGAACACTAAGGTAACCTCCCTAAATGACTACCGACCCGTAGCACTCACATCTGTCATCATGAAGTGCTTTAAAAGGCTGGTCATGGCTCACATCAACATCATTATCCTAGAAACCCTAGACCCACTCCAATTTGCATACCGTCCCAACAGATCCACAGAGGATGCAATCTCTATTGCACTCAACACTGCCCTTTCCCACCTGGACAAAAGGAACACCTTTGTGAGAATGCTATTCATTGACTACAGCTCAGCGTTCAACAACATAGTGCCCTCAAAGCTCATCACTAAGCTAAGGACCCTGGGACTAAACACCTCCCTCTGCAACTGGATCCTAGACTTCCTGACGGGCCACCCCCAGGTGGTAAGAGTAGGCAACAACACATCCGCCACGCTGATCCTCAACACGGGGGCCCCTCGGGGGTGCATGCTCAGTCCCCTCCTGTACGCCCTGTTCACTCATGACTGCATGGCCAGAAACAACTCCAACACCATCATCAAGTTTGCCAATGACACAACCGTGGTAGGCCTGATCACCAACAATGATGAGACAGCCTATACGGAGGAGGTCAGAGACCTGGCCATGTGGTGCCAGGACAACAACCTCTCCCTCAATGTGATCAAGACAAAGGAGATGATTGTGGACTACAGGAAAAGGAGGACCGAGCACGCCCCCATTCTCATTGACGGGTCTGTAGTGGAACAGGTTGAGAGCTTCAAGTTCCTTGGTGTCCACATCAACAACAAACTATCATAGTCCGAACACACTAAGACAATCGTGATGAGGTTACGACAAAGCCTATTCCCCCTCAGGAGACTGAAAAGATTTGGCATGGGTCCTCAGATCCTCAAAATGTTCTACAGCTGCACCATCGAGAGCATCCTGACTGGTTGCATCACTGCCTGGCATGGCAACTGCTCGGCCTCTGACAGCAAGGCACTGCAGAGGGTAGTGTGTATGGCCCAGTACATCACTGGGGCCAAGCTTCCTGCCATCCAGGACCTATATATCAGGTGGTGTCAGAGGAAGACCCTAAAAATTGTCAAAGACTCCAGCCACCCTAGTCATAGACTGTTCTCTCTGCTACCGCACAGCAAGCGGTACCGGAGCGCCAAGTCTAGGTCCAAAAGGCTTCTTAACAGTTCTTACCCCCAAGCCATAAGACTCCTGAACAGGTAATCAAATGGCTACCCGGACTATTTGCATTGTGTGCCCCCCCACCCCTCTTTTTACGCTGCTGCTACTCTCTGTTTATCATATATGCATAGTCACTTTAACTATACATTCATGTACATACTACCTCAATTGGGCTGACCAACCAGTGCTCCCGCACAGTGGCTAACCAGGCTATCTGCATTGTGTACCGCTACCCACCACCCGCCAACCCCTCTTTTACGCTACTGCTACTCTCTGTTCATCATATATGCATAGTCACGTTAACCATATCTACATGTACATACTACCTCAATCAGCCTGACTAACCGGTGTCTGTATGCAGCCTCGCTACTTTTATAGCCTCGCTACTGTATATAGCCTGTCTTTTTACTGTTGTTTTATTTCTTTACTTACCTATTGTTCACCTAATACCTGTTTTGCACTGTTGGTTAGAGCCTGTAAGTAAGCATTTCACTGTAAGGTCTACAACTGTTGTATTCGGCGCATGTGACAAATAAACGTTGATTTGATTTGATTTGATATTGTGGAGCAACTACAATGTTGTTGATCCATCCTCAGTTTTCTCCTATTACAGTCATTAAACTCTGTAACTGTTTAATGTCAACATTGGCCTCATGGTGAAATCCCTGAACGGTTTCCTCCCTCTCCGGCAACTGAGTTAGGAAGGATGCCTGTATCTTTGTAGTGACTGGGTGTATTGATACACCAACCAAAGTGTAATTAATATCTTCATCATGCTCAAATGTATTCTTTTTTATTTTTAGGCATCTACGAATAGGTGCCCTTCTTTGTGAGGCAATGGAAAACATCCTTGGTTTTTGTTGCTGAATCTGTGTTTTAAAGTCCCTGCTCGACTGAGGGACCTTACAGATAATTGTGTGTGGGTTATAGAGATGAGGTAGTCATTCAAGAATCATGTTAGGAACTTATTTAGGTTTACCATAAAAAAAAGACGTTGAAAACTGATTGACTCAAGACATTTCACGTTTACATTTATTTATTTTTTTGTAAAAATGTTGAAAAACATAATTCCAATTTGACATTATGGGGTATTGTGTGTAGGAAGGTGACAAAAAAAATCTACATTTATGTATTATTCAGGCTGTTACACAACAAAATGTTGAAAAAGCCAAGGGGTGTGAATACTTTCTGAAAGCACTGTATATTTGGAAAATAATCTGAATACCCAGGGATTGACAGCTCATGGTGTTCATGCATTGAGATGAGGGCAGAGTGAGCATTTGGTAATCGATAAGCCTATTGAATATTCTAAAGTTATACAGCCTAAGGGAAACAGACAGCATTAATTCAACCAATGTCTCCCACATTAAAAACACCATCACTCCGATAGAGTTCACCAATGAAAAACTATATTTTCTTCAATGCCGGTCTGTCGTCCTCTTCATGGCCTGGGGTCTGTTCGCCAGCATCCAACATTCCACAACATTCAGATTGAAAATGGTTGTGTAGTAAACTGTTTTCATCACGTTTCTATCTGCAACACTGGGACAGAAAATGATGTCCTTTCTACGTGTTTCATTTCTTTCCGCAACACAGTGTTTCATTGACAACACAGCATTCCCTTGACACCACAGGTGTTTCCTTGACAGCACAGGTCAGCTAGAGTTCTCATACTGTATGAGCTGTTCTAGAACTTTTGGAGAAGTCTCTATCCTCCAATTCAGCATTAGAGCTCTCAGCTTCTCCGTTATAGTCCTTCATTTGAAAGCACAGAGCAGAAACAGCCTAAATTTACAATATGATTCATAAATGTAATTATTCCTCTCAAAATTGAATGATTACAGGGTACTTTTCACTCTTTCACATGAACAAACAAAGATAAGTTAGCCAACAAGTTGGCATTGTTTTACCGCGGCTGGCTGCCTCGCTGCATAAACTGCATTCAGCCATGCTTTTCATACTAATGAGAGACAATTAGTCTGGCGACGGTAAAAGATGTTCCTCTAGATGTCAAATGGAAGGCTGTGCGTCTAACAAGGGCTCATTTGTATGGAACTCCAGGCAGATCCCCGTCTGGATGAGTTGGGCCTGTTTGTCGAGTCAGCTGCATTAGTGGCAAATTTATCTGAAATGCGTCCGCTGCAACGCGCATTATTTCAACTATGGAACTATCATACGTTTTATCAATACGGGTTCTTTAGATTAATTTGCAGCTTTTATGAGTGTGAGATGCCTCACAATCATTCCCAGTTCATACCATTTGGAGATGCCATTTTTTTTCAGGTTTGTGTAGGAGACTGCACTGCTTTTAAAGTGCACTTTGTCAGCAGTTCGAAAGGTAAAGAGGTTGGTGTGAATAACAAAAACAAAACATTTTCAGAAAGAGATTGCAGACACTTATTAAAAACAGGGTTTTGGATCATTAACATCAGAAGCTAAGTGTATTCATTAGAAATATAGAACATATAAATTCTCCATGAATTTGACAAACCTAACCATACCTTACCTACCCACAGTGCATTCTCTCTAAGGGAAAATATTTATTCGGCATATTATAGTTTAAAACGCCTTCACATCTTCAAAGCATTGCTACTTAAGGGCCGAACATGGGAGGGGACGATGGTGGGTAGAGGTGCAGAATCCTCTCATACAGTAGTTCAAAAGGAATTTCAAATCAACCTTAGTACCGACAGTGAGCCAAGGCATTCTAGTGAGGCCATGCATCCGTGAACACTTTTGCACATAAAACCTCATCCTTCAGATTATTAAATCAAATCAAATCATCAAATCAAATTTATTCATAAAGCCCTTCTTACATCAGCTGATATATCAAAGTGCTGTACAGAAACCCAGCCTAAAACCCCAAACAGCAAGCAATGCAGGTGTAGAAGCACGGTGGCTAGGAAAAACTCCCTAGAAAGGCCAAAACCTAGGAAGAAACCTAGAGAGGAACCAGGCTATGAGGGGTGGCCAGTCCTCTTCTGGCTGTGCCGGGTGGAGATTATAACAGAATATGGCTAAGATGTTCAAATGTTCATAAATGACCAGCATGGTCAAATAATAGTAAGTATAGCCCACAAAGATCTCCGCCACGGCACAACCCAAGGGGGGGTGCCAACCCAGACAGGAAGACCACGTCAGTGACTCAACCCACTCAAGTGACGCACCCTCCTAGGGACGGCATGGAAGAGCACCAGTAAGCCAGTGACTCAGCCCCATGTAATAGGGTTAGAGGCAGAGAATCCCAGTGGAGAGAGGGGAACCGGACAGGCAGAGACAGGGTGGTTCGATGCTTCAGTGCCTTTCCGTTCACCTTCACACTCCTGGGCCAGACTACACTCAATAAATAGACCTACTGAAGAGATGAGTCTTCAATAAAGACTTAAAGGTTGAGACCGAGTCTGCGTCTCTCACATGGGTAGGCAGACCATTCCATAAAAATTGAGCTCTATAGGAGAAAGCCCTGCCTCCAGCTGTTTGCTTAGAAATTCTAGGGACAATTAGGAGGCCTGCGTCTTGTGACCGTAGCATACGTGTAGGTATGTACAGCAGGACCAAATCGGAAAGATAGGTAGGAGCAAGCCCATGTAATGCTTTGTAGGTTAGCAGTAAAACCTTGAAATCAGCCCTTGCCTTAACAGGAAGCCAGTGTAGGGAGGCTAGCACTGGAGTAATATGATCAAATTTCTTGGTTCTAGTCAGGATTCTAGCAGCCGTATTTAGCACTAACTGAAGTTTATTTAGTGCTTTATCTGGGTAGCCGGAAAGTAGAGCATTGCAGTAGTCTAACCTAGAAATAACAAAAGCATGGATTCATTTTTCTGCATCATTTTGGACAGAAAATGTCAGATTTTTGCAATGTTACGTAAATGGAAAAAAGCTGTCTTTGAAACAGTCTTGATATGTTCATCAAAAGAGAGATCAGGGTCCAGAGTAACGCCAAGGTCCTTCACAGTTTTATTTGAGACGACTATACAACCATCAAGATTAACTGTCAGATTCTTGGGACCTAGAACAAGCATTTCTGTTTTGTCCGAGTTTAAAAGTAGAAAGTTTGCAGCCATCCACTTCCTTATGTCTGAAACACAGGCTTCCAGCGAGGGCAATTTTGGGGCTTCACCATGTTTCATTGAAATATACAGCTGTGTGTCATCCGCATAGCAGTGAAAGTTAACATTATGTTTTCGAATGACATCCCCAAGATGTAAAATATATAGTGAAAACAATAGTGGTCCTAAAACGGAACCTTGAGGAACACCGAAATTTACAGTTGATTTGTCAGAGGACAAACCATTCACAGAGACAAACTGATATCTTTCCGACAGATAAGATCTAAACCAGGCCAGAACTTGTCCGTGTAGACCAATTTGGGTTTCCAATCTCTCCAAAAGAATGTGGTGATCGATGGTATCAAAAGCAGCACTAAGGTCTAGGAGCAAGAGGACAGATGCAGAGCCTCGGTCTGACGCCATTAAAATGACATTTACCACCTTCACAAGTGCAGTCTCAGTGTTATGATGGAGTCTAAAACCAGACTGAAGCATTTCGTATACATTGTTTGTCTTCAGGAAGGCAGTGAGTTGCTGCGCAACAGCTTTTTCTAAAATATTTGAGAGGAATGGGAGATTTGATATAGGCCGAAAGTTTTTTATATTTTCTGGGTCAAGGTTTGGCTTTTTCAAGAGAGGCTTTATTACTGCCACTTTTAGGGAGTTTGGTACACATCCGGTGGATAGAGAGCCATTTATTATGTTCAACATAGGAGGGCCAAGCACATGAAGCAGCTCTGTCAGTAGTTTCGTTGGAATAGGGTCCAGTATGCAGCTTGAAGGTTTAGAGGCCATGATTATTTTCAACATTGTGTCAAGAGATATAGTACTAAAACACTTGAGTGTCTCCCTTGATCCTAGGTCCTGGCAGAGTTGTGCAGACTCGGGACAACTGAGCTTTGGAGGAATACGCAGATTTAAAGAGGAGTCCATAATTTGCTTTCTAATGATCATGATCTTTTCCTCAAAGAAGTTCATGAATTTATTACTGCTGAAGTGAAATCCTTTCTTGGGGAATGCTGCTTTTTAGTTAGCTTGCGACAGTATCAAAAATAAATTTAGGATTGTTCTTATTTTCCTCAATTAATTAATAACTTCTTGCCACTATAGGGGGTGCTGTTTTCGCATTAGCATAATTTCCTCTACAGATTAAACTGCCTCTTATTCAATTATTGCTCTTACATATGCATATAATTAATACCATTGGATAGAAAACAATCTATAGTTTCTAAAACCGTTTCAATTTTGTCTCTGAGTTAAACAGAAGTCATTTGACAGCACTTTCCCTGACCAAGAAGAAGAATGCAAGATGTGTATGCTCGCTTCAACGCTCTGCCTATATATGGTCACGCCACCTATGACCCGAAACACACTTCATTCGTCTTCCTCTGGGTGTCAAGACGACGTCAGAGGAGAAATTTTTTGTTTACCTTGTACTGACGTGAAATAAGACCTATTTCTTTGGCGTGACCGACAACTTCCGGTTCTCTGACTCGCGCTATTTGGAGGTGCGATTGTCTACTGTTTTGCTGCCGTTACGGATGAAAACTATCTCCGTCTCGAAGTTTGTTTGATACATGTGACCATATCATCTTAATGTATGTTTTTTCAATATAGTTTAATCAGATTATTTGAATTTTTTCGGGAGTTTTGCCGTGTTCCGTTCTGTGACTTTTTTTTACTTTGGCCAGTCGACCAGTACATATGCTAAATGAAGAGGGAAAGTTGCCATTATGAATGGATTGAACGACTCATCAGGACTAAGGACACATTGATCAACATTCTGATGAAAGATCAGCAATAGTAAGACCCAATTTACGATGTTATTTCATATATCTGTCGTGCATGTGAACTGGTCGCGGGCGCCCAGCTGGTTCTGGCTGGCGTGGCTATGCTAATTTAGCGCTACATTTTGTTTTCGCTATAAAACATTTAATAAATCTGAAATATTGTTTGGATTCACCAGATGTTGGGCTTTCAATATCTGTACGCTGTGTATTTTTCTGAAATGTTTTAAGATAAGTAATTAGTTATATGACGTTGGTCTCTGTAATTGTTCTGGCTGCGTCAGCACTATTTCAGATTGCAGCTGCAATGTAGAACTGTGATTTATACCTGAAAAATGCACATTTTTCAAAAAAAACTATGCTATACCATAAATATGTTATCAGACTGTCATCTTAGGAAGTTGTTTCTTGGTTAGTGGCTATATATATTTTTATTTAGTCGAATTAGTGATAGCTACTGACGCAGGAAAAAACTGTTGGAGTAAAAAAATTGTGTCTTATGCTAACGTGGTTAGCTAATAGATTTACATATTGTGTCTTCCCTGTAAAACATTTTAAAAATCTGAAATGGTGGCTTTATTCACAAGATCTGTATCTTTCATCTGGTGTCTTGGACTTGTGATTTAATGATATTTAGATGCTACAATTTACTTGTGACGCTATGCTAGCTATGCTACTCAGTGGGGGGGAGTGGGGGGTGATCCCGGATCCGGGTTGGTGACTCGTTAAAGTTAAGTTGGAAAACTAGGATGATCGAGCAGCAGTGAGGGCTCTTCTATACTGCACGGTACTGTCTTCCCAAGCTAGTCGGAAGACTTCCAGTTTGGTGCGGCGCCATTTCCGTTCCAATTTTCTGGAAGCTTGCTTCAGAGGTCGGGTATTTTCTGTATAGCAGGGAGCTAGTTTCTTATGACAAATGTTTTTAGTTTTTAGGGGTGCAACTGCATCTAGGGTATTGCGCAAGGTTAAATTGAGTTCCTCAGTTAGGCGGTAAACTGATTTTTGTCCTCTGACGTCCTTGGGTAGGCAGAGGGGGTCTGGAAGGGCATCAAGGAATCTTTGGGTTGTCTGAGAATGTATAGCATGACTTTTGATGCTCCTTGGTTGGGGTCTAAGCAGATTATTTGTTGCGATTGCAAACGTAATAAAATAGTGGTCCGATAGTCCAGGATTATGAGGGAAAACATTAAGATCCACAACATTTATTCCATGGGACAAAACTAGGTCCAGAGTATGACTGTGGCAGTGAGTAGGTCCGGAGACATGTTGGACAAAACCCACTGAGTCGATGATGGCTCCGAAAGCCTTTTGGAGTGGGTCTGTGGACTTTTCCATGTGAATTTTAAAGTCAACAAAAATGTGAATATTATCTGCTATGACTACAAGGTCCGATAGGAATTCAGGGAACTCAGTGAGGAACGCTGTATATGGCCCAGGAGGCCTGTAAACAGTAGCTATAAAAAGTGATTGAGTAGGCTGCATAGATTTCATGACTAGAAGCTCAAAAGACGAAAACTTCGAGGTTATTTGGTAAATTGAAATTTGCTATCGTAAATGTTAGCAACACCTCTGCCTTTGCGGGATGCACGGGGGATATGGTCACTAGTGTAACCAGGAGGTGAGGCCTCATTTATCACAGTAAATTCATCAGGCTTAAGCCATGTTTCAGTCAGGTCAATCACATCAAGATTATGATCAGTGATTAGTTCATTGACTATTGATCAGTGATTAGTTCATTGACTATAACTGCCTTGGAAGTGAGGGATCTAACATTAAGTAGCCCTATTTTGAGACGTGAGGTATCATGATCTCTTTCAATAATGGCAGGAATGGAGGAGGTCTTTATTCTAGTGAGATTGCTAAAGTGAACACCGCCGTGTTTAGTTTTGCCCAACCTAGGTCGAGGCACAGACATGACATTAATAAAGACACCTGTTCAATTACGTGGCTGATGTTGTTGTTGTTGTTGTGTTTGTGTATATCTTTATAATATAAATTGGTGTGTTCCAGTAGGAGGGCAAGTCTAATCACTTGGGAATTAAAAAGAGTGTATTACAGGGTTTGATTATAGGACCATTGTTATTATCTGTATTTGTTATTGTTGTCATGCCTGCTCCCACTCTTCCCCCCCCCCCCCCCCCCCCCCCCTGGCCTCCGAGGGCTCCGGGCTCCCCAGCATTACGCACTCCTGCCACTATCATTACGCACACCAGCTTCCCTCGTCACGCGCATCAGTGATCATTTGGACTACACCTGGACTCAATCACCTGTTATTTCCTTCCCTATATCTGTCTGTCCCCGCTTCCGCATTAACGTTCGAATGTTGTTTTGTTCCCCTGTGCTGACACTGTTCCTGTCTTGTTCCTTGTCTGTTCCTCATTAAATGTTTGACTCCCCGTACATGGTTCTTGACTCCAGCGTCGGTCCTCACAATTGTTTCTTACTATGAAAGTTTGGACAGTTGTGAGAACATTGTGTTGGTAATTCTTGTATTGAATATGTGACCCGTTTCAGGAAACTAGGTGTATGTAGCAAGTTACGACTTCACAGGAGAGCCATTTGAATCTTTTTTAAATTTTTATCAAAATGAGTTTTTGGGCAGAAATGCCTTCTGGAACATGTGAACTTTCCTGTGCCTTAATAACAAACTTATATGCCATCTGTAAATACGAATAAAATTGTTAAATTACAAGCCTGGTTGGTTAACCTGTTTTGGCTGCAGGGGCAGTATTGAGTAGCCGGATAAAAGGTGCCCATTTCAAACGGCCTCGTACTCAATTCTTGCTCGTACAATATGCATATTATTATTACTATTGGATAGAAAACACTCTCTAGTTTCTAAAACCGTTTGAATTATATCTGTGAGTAAAACAGAACTCATTTTGCAGCAAACTTCCTGACAGGAAGTGGAAAGTCTGAAATTGAGGCTCTGTTCTAGGGGCTGCCTATTAAAGTCCTTGTTATTTATTCGTTTAGATGCACTTCATACGTCTTCCACTAGATGTCGACAAGGAGTGAGAGAAGAAATTGAGTGTGTAACTTGATCTGGACTCGAATTACAGCTCTGGGAATGACGTGTCCCCCATTTCCTGTTTTCAGGAAGGCGCGAAGAGGGACCTGGATTTGCCTTTTGAAAAGCTGTCGTTATAGGCGACTACTATCTCCGGCTTTGATTTTATTTGATACATGTGACCATATCATCGTAAAGTATGTTTTTTCAATATAGTTTAATCAGATTATTGACATTTTTTCGGGAGTTTTGCCGTGTTCCGTTCTCTTCCGTTTGTTGACATGGAGAGATTCGTGCCACTTGGCTAGTGTGCTTGCTAAATCGAGAGGGAAAGAGGTCGTTCTAAATCCAAACAACGATTGTTCTTGACAAAGGACACCTTGTACAACATTCTGATGGGAGATCAGCAAAAGTAGGAAACATTTTATGATGCTATTTCATATATCTGTCGTACATGTGAACTAGTCGTCGGCGCCCAGCTTTTGGGTACTCTAGCTATACCGAAGCTGTATGTCGAAATGAAGTTATTTTTAGAATTCTAACACGGCGATTGCATTAAGAACTAGTGGATCTATCATTTCCTATACAACATGTATTTTTTAGTTATGTTTATGAATAGCTATTTGGTCAGAATATGTGTGTCAGAAAAAGTGTCAGAAAAAAATCCGGACGTTGTGGGAAAAAGTAGCTAAGTTAGCACAATGTATAACCATTGATTTCAGCTCTAAATATGCACATTTTCGAACAAAACATAAGTGTATGTATAACCTGATGTTATAGGACTGTCATCTGATGAAGAATATCAAGGTTAGTCAAAAATTATATATCTTTTACTGGTTTGTTACGATCGCTAACTTTTGCTACTGGGGAAGGGCTTGTGTTTTTGGCTATTGTGGTAAGCTAATATAACGCTATATTGTGTTTTTGCTGTAAAACACTTAATAAATCGGAAATATTGTCTGGAATCACAAGATGCCTGTCTTTCATTTGCTGTACACTATGTATTTTTCAGAAATGTTTTATGATGAGTATTTACTTATTTGGCTTTCGGTGCAATTTCTGATTGAAGCTGCAATGTAAACTATGATTTATACCTGAAATATGCACATTTTTCGAACAAAACATAGATTTATTGAATAACATGTTATAAGACTGTCATCTGATGAAGTTGTTTCTTGGTTAGTTTGGTTGGTTCTTGGTTAGTTAGGTTGGCTTTGTGCATGCTACCTGTGCTGTGAAAAATGTCTGTCCTTTTTTGTATTTGGTGGTGAGCTAACATAAATATACGTGCTGTTTTCGCTGTAAAACATTTTAAAAATCGGACATGTTGGCTGGATTCACAAGATGTGTACCTTTCATTTGCTGTATTGGACTTGTTAATGTGTGAAAGTTAAATATTTCTAAAAAATATATTTTGAATTTCGCGCCCTGCACTTGAAGTGGCTGTTGTCATATTGTGGGCGGCCTCGGGCTTGCAGCCAGAAGAAGTTAAGGCACGGAAAAAGTGAGCAACCTTCCCACAATTGGCTGAGATAATGAGTGGGCTGGACATGCTGAGAGAGGAGTTTGAATTGGTCTGCCATATAAAACGCTTCTGTCTATTTGAGCTGGTTAGTCTGCTGGTGATCCTGTCAAACACATTTTTTTTTTTTTAAGTATCATGTAGTAGAGCTGCATAAGTGTTGCTCTCCACTTTCTGGAGGATCAAGTTTTGAAATCAGTGTAATTAGAGTATAGCTAAAGAGATGGAGAAAACACCTGTCTCCGGATTACATCTTCAAACTAAGGGCAATCGTGGCATGGCATCCGTGACAGGGAGACGGGTCCATCATGCATGATGATGTATACTGGTAAGATAGTCTATGTAGCTACATTTTCAGATATTATACATTTCTAATTTTGACAGAAAATGGTTTCATTTCAAGCTAAAGTGCACTGTTACCTACCTAGCTAACGTTACGTGTATGATGTTATTATTCGTATCCCAGAACCATTTGCTTAGGTAGTTAGAGCCTAATGTTAGCTAGCTAACATTGAACCTGGTTGGTTAGCTCCCAGCAGATTCATGCAGGGTCGTAACGATATGATTTGGAATTATGTTCATCGCTGTTTAACTAGCTAATGTTAGCTGGCTGGCTCGTTAGCTAACGTTACGTGACGTGTGTGATCTTACACGTTGTTTACCTAGCCAGGTTCATTGTTTATCAAGCAAGTTAAGTACATGTCTTAAGCTAAAGTGTACTGTTAGCTAGCTAGCTAACATTAGATGGCTGACTCCCTAGCTAACGTTACTTGTATGACGTTATTATTCGTATCCCAGAGCTGATTGCTTTGCTAGTTAGAGCCTAATGTTAGCTAACTAACATTGAACCTGGTTGGTTAGCTCCCAGCATATGTAATGCGTGCGTACTGGCGGCAGAGAAGTCAGGCGCAAGAGAGCAAAGACTGTGTTACAGCGGTTCAGTTTAATAATAAAAATCACTGTGAACAAAAACAATAAATAAATACAATGGGACGAAACCCTTCGCACGCCAGACATAACCTCTTACAATCAACAATACCGGACAAGGACATGTGGGGAACAGAGGGTTAAATACACAACATGTAATTGTTGGGATTGAAACCAGGTGTGTGGGAAGACAAGACAAAACAAATAGAAAATGAAAGGTGGATCGGCGATGGCTAGAAGACCGGTGACGTCGACCGCCGAACGTCGCCCGAACAAGGAGAGGGACCGACTTCAGAGGAAGTCGTGACAGCATTTTCATGCAGGGTAGTAACGACATGATTTAGCAATATGTTCATTGATGTTTAACTAGCTAACGCTAGCTGGCTGGCTCGTTAGCTAATGTTACGTAATGTGTGTGATCTTACACATCGTTTACCTAGCCAGGTTCATTGTTTACCAAGCTAGTTAACTACATGTCTTAAGCTAAAGTGTACTGTTAGCTAGCTAGCTAACAGTAGCTGGCTGACTCCCTAGCTAACGTTACTTGTATGACGTTATTATTCATATCCCAGAGCCATTTGCTTTGCTAGTTAGAGCCTAATGTTAACTAACTAACATTGAACCTGGTTGGTTAACTTCCAACATATTCATGCAGGGTAGTAACAACATGATTTAGCGAATATGTTCATTGTTGTTTAACTAGCTAACATTAGCTGGCTGGCTCGTTAGCTAATGTTACGTAATGTGTGTGATCTTACACGTTTACATAGCTAGGTTCATTGTTTACCTAGCTAGCTAGCTACATGTCTTAAGCTAAAGTGTACTGTTAGCTAGCTAGTGTACAACACCTATTGAATATGGCTGGTGTCAGTAAACATTGGCCAAAAAGCGTATTAAAATTGATGCCAGCAGAGCTGGTTAGATTGTTTTCATGTTATCCAGACGTAAACAATTTATCGGCCAGACCGTCAAGTGTGCGCTCTGAACGCTCCGAGAGCGAAACGAGATGGGTGGAGCTAAAGCTTAAGAGGGTGTGAACGATGCTGAATGGGTGTAGACAAAGAGGAGCTCTTCACTAGATATCAAAACATTCAAAGGCCATTTTCTCATAAGTGAGTTTACAAGTTTATCAACTTTCAAAGCAGAATTATTTCCCCATTGTTCCTCAAAATGCAGTGTATGATATACCATTGTGTAGCTCTGAGTCTCTACTTTTATTCAGTGTAAAAAACACAATTTCAAATGTTGCTACATAAGACCAAATCCAGGTGATGAGTAACATATGGCCATGTGCATCACACTTGTGTATGGAAAGACAATGGCAAGCATTATTATCCTTACTGTAGCTTCTGGGGTTGCATTGGTTTTTGTTACGGATACAAGTGTTCTGTGTGTATCCTGTGTGTATTTCTTTTCTCTCCTTCTCCCCTACTCACAGGTGACAATAATCATTCCCCAATCAGTCATCAATCAGTCGCTAATCGGAAGACACCTGCTCCTTTTCCCTTACCCAATCACAGTCCTTTTCCCTTGGTTTAAAACCCCTGTCAGTTGTTGTCTCCCCAGCTCAATCTCTTTGTAACATGCCTTCTGTCTGTAGATCGCTTGTGTGGTTTGCAGCTACATGTCACTTTGTCCCCACCTGTGAGTATTGTTTTGGTTATGGTGTTTGAGTGTTTGTTTGATGGTGGGAAAAGGGGGTAACCAGACAAGTCGCCCTTGGGCTACACTACCCGTAGTTAAACATTGTTAAAAACACTAGTTAGAACTGGGCGGACCACCCCCTGTATTTTTGGTTAGTTAGTTAGCTGTTTGTGAAGTAGGCTAGTCTAGCTTAGGGGTGTTTTTGAATTATTATTCTTTCATTCCTTGGGTCCCGCTCAGCCCCTTTTCCTGCTCCCCCCCATTTACCGTGTGTTTATAAATAAACATTTAGTGTTTGACGGTAATTAAGTTGTCTGTTATTTGTTCTCACTTACGTTTTCACTACTATAATTTGCATGAGTTGTGTTACGGGTCCCATTACCCGATCCCCCCCTAGACTGTCGGGCCAAAGGGATTCGTAACATAAGTGGGGGCTCATCCGGGATCTGTCATTACTGACACCCATACCGCTTGTGCAGATTGTTTTAGTGGTCTAGTTCAGTGTTGAACGTTATAGCTAAAGTAGAATTAGTGTTTGCTATTTGTTGGCTCTGTGTAGTATTTAAAAATGGCTACATTTGATTTGAAGTCCTTTTTGGATAACCCTTCGTGGGAGGTTTTTGATAGGTGTCGTAGAGTTGATTTAATGACCTTGGCTGACCATTATTCAGTATTGATTCCACAGAATGTAGTTAAGGCGGAGGTTAAACAATTAGTGTTGAATGTTTTGTTGGAAGAACAGGTGCTTGTATTACCGCTGCCTGAGCCTACTACCCCTGTAGGGGATGTTGCTGCTCCTCTAAGCCCAGTGGTGTCTGAGGGCGAGGCTAAAGCTCCAGCCACATTGCCCCGTTTTGATCCACTCTCCCCACAGTCAACCGGTGATACCAGGAGGGATGGCCGGTCAATACAGTTCCAACTGGAGGCGGAAGAGAGAGCCCAAATTAGGCGAGAGACTCTCCAGTTGGAGATGTGTAAAATTGAGGCAGAACGAGAACAGCGGCAGATGGAGTTAAAAATGGAGATGTGTAAAATTGAGGCAGAAAAAGAACGAGAACAGCGGCAGATGGAGTTAAAAATGCGCCAGATGGAACTGGAGGCAGAGACAGCGAGGCTAGCCTTCGTTCCTGCAGTGACTGTTAGTGAGCCGTCCTCACCAACTAGAGATCCCAACACTTTTGACATTAGTAGGCAGATTGCCTTAGTACCCTTGTTCAGAGAGTCAGAGGTTGACTCCTATTTTTGTGTATTTGAACGTATAGCCGTAGCCTTGAAATGGCCTAAAGAGGTATGGTGCCTATTACTTCAGTGTAAATTAACTGGTAAAGCCCAAGAGGTTTTGTCAGCGCTACCTCTGGAAGACAGTTTGACTTATGAAGTGGTCAAAGCTACTGTTCTTCGCGCCTATGAGCTTGTGCCTGAGGCATACCGACAGAGATTTAGGTCTCATAAGAAGTCTTCTAGTAAGACTTATGTGGAATTTGCTAGAGAGAAGGGAAATCTGTTTGATAAATGGCATGCTGCTAGCAAGGTAACTGATTTTAACTCTCTCCGGGAGTTAATTTTGTTGGAAGAGTTTAAAAATTGCTTACCTGAACGCATTGTAGTGTACCTAAACGAACAGAAAGTAGCCTCCCTGTCAGAAGCGTCTGTGTTGGCAGACGAGTTTGTGTTGACGCACAAGAGTGTGTTTTCGGCTCATACTGAGAGTAGAGTTACAGAATTGCCTACTTATAGCCCTAGTCGGCCAGCAGTATATCAAGCACGCCAGAAAAATGAGCGTCCCTGTTTCTATTGTCATAAGGTGGGACATATGATTAATGATTGCTTCCTGCTAAAACGTAAACAAGGGATGCCTCTTCGTGCCAAGCCACCAACAGGTGTTGGTCTAATTCGTACGGTTGTGAGGTCTGAAACGAAACAGGTGCCTAAGGGTAAATGTATTTTGAAAGACCCAGTTCCCGACCGTAGTTATGAACCGTTCATTTTCGAGGGGTTTGTGTCCCTAGCGAATGACGAAGCGTCTCAGCGTCCGGTTAAAATCCTTAGAGATACTGGTGCGGCGCAGTCGTTTATATTTTCTGATGTGTTGCCCTTATCCGACGATACATACTGTGGTTCCAGTGTGTTAGTTCAGGGTATAGAAATGGGTTTTGTGCCATTGCACTTTGTGAAAGTACACTCTGAGTTAATCAGTGGAATATTCAGAGTGGGGGTACGTCCTATGTTGCCAGTAAAAGGTGTGACCTTTATAATGGATAACGATATTGCCGGAGGAAAGGTAGTACCCGTATTGGAAGTATTGGATAAAAGTGACCACTCTCTCTCCAATGAGCTGGCACAGAGTTATCCACATGTGTTCCCTGCTTGTGCTGTCACTCGTGCTCAGACACGACAAGTGGGTGACGTGATAGATTTGTCGAACACTGTTCTGTTCAAAGAGGATGATCAAGAGGATGGGTTGTGCGCTACCTCTGGGAAGCTGATCACCTCTGACAAACAGCCCAGGAAAGAAGCGAAGAATGTTGAACTTATTGCTGATGCAATACAGTTACCAGTCACTCGTGAGCAGCTGGTTGCTAACCAAAAGGTTGACACCAAGCTTGCTAAATGTTTTTCTAGTGTTGTCTCATTGGAAGAGGTAAAGAAGAAAAACGTGGCTTACTTCATTGATGGTAATCTCCTCATGCGTAAATGGACATCCCATGATGACGCGGGCGGAGATTGGAATGCTGTTTACCAAATAGTGATTCCTACAGCCTTTCGACAAAATGTGTTATCCCTTGCTCATGATCACCAGTGGTCTGGTCATTTAGGAATCACAAAAACTTATGATCGGATTCTTCGCCATTTCTTTTGGCCAGGTTTAAAACAAGATGTGGCTCAGTACTGTCGTACATGCCACACATGTCAGATAACAGGAAAACCAAATCAGGTTATTCCTCCCGCTCCTCTTTGTCCAATACCTGTCATAGGTGAACCATTCGAACATGTGGTGGTTGATTGTGTTGGACCATTACCGAAGACAAAATCGGGTAACCAGTTTCTGTTGACAATTATGTGTATGGCAACAAGATACCCCGAGGCCATTCCTCTGCGAAGGATTACAGCCCCGGTAGTGAGTAAAGCCTTAATTAAATTCTTCACGACATTCGGATTACCTAAGGTGGTACAAAGTGATCAAGGTACCAATTTCCTGTCCAAGCTTTTCAAGCAGGTGTTAAAATCCTTGTCAATTACGCACCGTGTGTCAAGCGCCTATCACCCAGAGTCTCAGGGTGCGCTTGAACGTTGGCATCAGACATTGAAGTCTATGCTACGTAAATATTGTTTGGAATCTGAGAAAGATTGGGATGAGGGAGTTCCTCTAGTTTTGTTTGCTGCTCGTGAAACTGTACAGGAGTCCCTAGGTTTCAGCCCGGCTGAACTAGTGTTTGGTCACACAGTGAGAGGACCAATGAAAGTTCTTAAAGAACAGTTTTTGTCCCAAGAGTTGTGTACAGGAGATGAAAATGTGTTGGACTACGTTAGTCGCTTTCGGGAGCGCCTACACCAAGCCTGTGCTCTTGCAAAGGAAGCTCTGTCTTCCTCCCAAAGGACCATGAAAAGACACTATGATAAAGAGGCTGTTTCTCGTCCACTACAGCCAGGTGACCAAGTACTGGTGTTATTGCCTGTTCCAGGATCTTCACTGTCAGCTCGTTTCTCTGGTCCTTAATTCATTGAGAAGAAATTAAGTGAAACTGATTATGTGCTTCAAACGCCTGATAGAAAACGCCAATCTCGTGTGTGCCACATTAACATGTTAAAAGCATACCACACCCGACCCATCACCCAAGTGGATAGTTCAAAAACAGAGGAAGGTACGGCTGTCTCCGCTGCTTCTACTGCTATGATAGTGGACTGTCATATTGATAATGTTGAGGGAGATGGATTAGAGTTGCGCAATACTCAGCAGCAGTGCGTTAGATTGCCCAACTCAGAAATGCTGCTGTCTATCCAGTCAGGTCTGGTTCATTTAACGGACGGACAGGCCGACGATGTTGTGAGGCTACTACACAGTTTTCCATGTCTCTTTAATGACGTTCCTACTCGCACAAACGTGTTGGAACATGACATTAATGTTGGAAATGCTACACCTATCAAGCAACACCCCTATCGTATCAACGCTTCCAAAAGGAAGATAATGAGGGATGAAGTGACATATTTGTTGGAGAATGACCTGGCTACGCCAAGTTCAAGCCCTTGGAGTTCTCCTTGCATTCTGGTTCCTAAACCTGATGGTACGTCCAGGTTATGTACGGATTATCGAAAGGTTAATTCTGTCACAATGCCAGATTCGTTCCCATTACCCAGACTGGACGACTGTATCGACACTATTGGAGCTGCTAAGTATGTTACTAAGTTGGACCTCTTAAAAGGTTACTGGCAGGTTCCGTTAACTTCACGTGCTTCGGAGATTTCTGCCTTTGTAACCCCAGACAACTTCCTACAGTACTCAGTCATGGCTTTTGGGATGCGAAATGCACCAGCCACTTTCCAACGACTGGTTAACTCCGTATTAGCTGGAGTACCCAACTGTAGTGCTTATCTTGATGATCTGGTGATTTATTCGTCTGAGTGGTCAGATCATGTTGACTCTCTCAGGGTAGTATGTGAACGGTTGGCAGCTGCTTCGCTAACCCTGAACTTGGCAAAGTGCGAGTTTGGAAAAGCTACTGTTACTTATCTTGGCAAAGAGGTCGGCCATGGACAGGTGCGCCCTGTTGATGCCAAGGTCTTGGCTATAACTGCATTTCCCGCACCTACCACCAGACGACAGCTACGCCGCTTTTTAGGGATGGTTGGCTACTACCGTAGTTTCTGTCAAAATTTCTCTGCGGTAGTTGCTCCATTGACCGATTTGCTCAGTCCGGCTAAATCATTTGTGTGGTCTCCGGATTGTAAAAGAGCTTTTGAATCTGCGAAAGCCCTCTTGTGTAATACCCCTGTACTTGCTGCTCCGGATTTTGAAAAACCGTTTCAACTTGAGGTAGATGCTAGTGCCAGAGGTGCTGGTGCTGTTCTACTGCAGCAGGACAAGAGTGGAGTGGATCATCCAGTGTGTTATTTTTCTCGGAAGTTTGACAAATGTCAGACAAGTTATGCCACAATAGAACAGGAAGCTCTTGCTTTGTTGTTGGCTCTGCAGTACTTTGAGGTGTACATTGGTTCCAGTGCCCTACCAGTGATTGTATATACGGACCACAACCCCTTAGTGTTTCTCCACCGTATGTACAATCAGAACCAGCGCCTAATGCGTTGGGCCCTGATTGTGCAAAATTATAATTTGGAGATCCGCCACAAAAAGGGTTCAGAAAATGTATTGGCAGATGCTTTGTCACGTGTGTAAAACTAATGATGTTTGTATGTTTTGTAAATGTGTTCGCAATCCCTAGGGTTGCGCTTTTAAGGGTGGGAGTGTTACGGATACAAGTGTTCTGTGTGTATCCTGTGTGTATTTCTTTTCTCTCCTTCTCCCCTACTCACAGGTGACAATAATCATTCCCCAATCAGTCATCAATCAGTCGCTAATCGGAAGACACCTGCTCCTTTTCCCTTACCCAATCACAGTCCTTTTCCCTTGGTTTAAAACCCCTGTCAGTTGTTGTCTCCCCAGCTCAATCTCTTTGTAACATGCCTTCTGTCTGTAGATCGCTTGTGTGTTTTGCAGCTACATGTCACTTTGTCCCCACCTGTGAGTATTGTTTTGGTTATGGTGTTTGAGTGTTTGTTTGATGGTGGGAAAAGGGGGTAACCAGACAAGTCGCCCTTGGGCTACACTACCCGTAGTTAAACATTGTTAAAAACACTAGTTAGAACTGGGCGGACCACCCCCTGTATTTTGGTTAGTTAGTTAGCTGTTTGTGAAGTAGGCTAGTCTAGCTTAGGGGTGTTTTTGAATTATTATTCTTTCATTCCTTGGGTCCCGCTCAGCCCCTTTTCCTGCTCCCCCCCATTTACCGTGTGTTTATAAATAAACATTTAGTGTTTGACGGTAATTAAGTTGTCTGTTATTTGTTCTCACTGTTACGTTTTCACTACTATAATTTGCATGAGTTGTGTTACGGGTCCCATTACCATCCCCCCTAGACTGTCGGGCCAAAGGGATTCGTAACAGTTTTGTTAACCTACAATGAGAAATCCTGAGCAGATGGGCTCCTGTATTTTTCAGCATTTGTTTTACTTAAAGATACATTTTGAATTAGATAAACTTGGATTTTTCCACAAGTACATATGCAGGATTCTACCCTCCACATAACCTTCACTCCAAATCAAAACTCCAAACCTACAACCTGATTTTGGACAAAATTACCTGGAAGGATTCCTACTACCAAAGATTCACATTTCCAAGGTCTATACAACAAATGCTCTGACAAACCAACGACCAGCAAAAGAAGCACAAGAGCCTGAAAACACCATCCATCCTGAAACTGAGTGAGTAATGTTTAGTCTAAATGTACTTTTAAAGCCACGAAGAAAAATTAATTACAATGATATAAACAGTGCCTTGCAAAGATATTCACCCCACTTGGCATTTTTCCTATTTTGTTGCATTACAACCTGTAATGTAAATACATTTTTATTTGGATGTCATGTAATGGACATACACAAAATAGTCCAAATTGGTGAAGTGAAGTGAAAAAAAATTCAAAATTAAAATTTCAAACGGAAAAGTGGTGCGTGCAAATGTATTCACCCCCTTTGCTAAGAAGCCCCTAAATAAGATCTGGTGCAACCAATTACTTTCAGAAGTCACATAATTAATTAAATAAAGTCCACCTGTGTGCAATCTAAGTATCACATGATCTGTCACATGATCTCAGTATATATACACCTTTTCTGAAAGGCCTCAGAGTCTGCAACACCGCTAAGCAAGGGGCACCACCAAGCAAGCGGCACCATGAAGACCAAAGAGCTCTCCAAACAGGTCAGGGACAAAGTTGTGGAGAAGTACAGATCAGGGTTGGGTTATCAAAAAATATCCGAAACTTTGAACATCCCACGGAGCACCATTAAATCCATTATTAAAAAATGGAAAGAATATGACACCACAACAAACCTGCCAAGAGAGGGCCGCCCAATAAAACTACTCGTTACATCCCTTCCAACATTTCCGCATCTCCAACCCCTTCTAATGCGACTAGCCCCGATGCTCCTCCCTCTTTTCCCCTGCCCTGCTACAAAGTTTCTTCCTGCAAGCGGTCACCGAGTCCAAGGTGCTAAAGGAACCCCAAAAAACGTCTGGGTCAGATGGTTTAGTTCCTTTCTTCTTTAAGGTTGCTGCCCCTATCATCGCCGAGCCTATCTCTGACCTTGTTAACCTGTCTCTCCACACTGGGGAGGTTACTATTGCTTGAAAGGCAGCCACGGTGCATCCTTTATTTAAAGGGGGAGATCAAGCGGATCCTAAATGTTATAAGACAATTTCTATTTTGCCCTGTTTATCAAAAGTGTTGGAAAAACTTGTCAATAATCAGCTGACTGGCTTTCTTGATGTCTATAGTATTCTCTCTGGTATGCAATCTGGTTTCTGCTCAGGGTATGGATGTGTCACTGCAACCTTAAAGGTCTTAAATGATGTCACCATTGCCCTTGACTCTAAGCAATGTTGTGCTGCTATTTCTATTGGCTTGGCCAAAGCTTTTGATACGGTAGACCATTCCATTCTTGTGGGCTTGCTAAGGAGTATTGGTGTCTCTGAGGGGTCTTTGGCCTGGTTTGCTAAGTACCTCAAAGAGTGCAGTGCATAAAATCAGAACACATGCTGTCTCAGCCTGTCACCAAGGGAGTACCCCAAGACTCGATCCTAGGCCCCACGCTCTTCTCAATTTACATCAACAACATAGCTCAGCCAGTAGAAAGCTCTCTCATCCATGTATATACAGATGATGCAGTCTTATACTCAGCTGGTCCCTCCCCGGATTTTGTGTTAAATACTCAAACAAAGCTTTCTTAGTGTCCAACAAGCTTTCTCTGCCCTACCAGGCAGTGAAACAGCCCAACAGGATGCTCTCAATTGTGCATCTGTAAACGTTTGTGAGGTTTGTAGCTGCTTCGGGTGATGTATTGTTGCCTCTTCCTTCTTGCCCTTTGTGCTGTTGTCTGTGCCCAATAATGTTTGTGCCATGTTTTGTGCTGCTACCATGTTGTGCTGCTGCCATGTTGTGTTGCTACCATGTTGTTGTCATGTTGTGTTGCTACCACGCGGTTTTGTAACGTGTTGCTGCCATGCTATGTTGGTGTCTTAGGTCTCTCTTTATGTAGTGTTGTGGGGTCGCTCTTGTCGTGATGTTTGTTTTGTCCTATATTTTTATTTTATTTTAAATGTTTAATCCCAGCCCCCTTCCCCGCAGGAGGCCTTTTGCCTTTTGGTAGGCCTTCATTGTAAATAATAATTTGTTAACAGACTTGCCTAATTAAATAAAGGTTAAATAAATAAAAATGCTTGACAAATATGCATAGATGTACTATAAAATTACCCTGAATTGCTTCCCAGGTTCACAGAGCTTGGATTGAACACACAGCATTTCTCACTTTACATTCTTATGTGCTGTTTCAGTCGATCACATAATATATTATCTTGTGTGTTGCGACCATAAAAACATGTGATCAGGGCGAGATAGGCTTCTACTGCACAGCATATGTCATCACAACAGAGTCTCAACTCCAAATGGCTCACTGGTGACTAACCTGATTCATTCTGACAGCTTTCAGAAGATCTTCCTATCAACCCAAAAAGAAAAAAAACATTTGCAAAACAGAAATAGAGGCTATGAATTTAAAGCTTGTTGTCAGCTGCCTTTGTGCAGAAACCAGAAACCATGGTAGGAGCAACCAGTAAATAATCCATATAACATGCAAAACACATTGTCTGTTTGCAATGTGTTGTAAGAACTGCAAACATGTAGAATCTATCCATAGCCACTGTCATATTGACAGTGCTGACATTAGGTTGCCTACGCAGTAAATTGTGATTGATAGTCGCACCAATCTAAAATGTCTTGAGGATATTTGTTGGTAGCATGTTCTCTACACTTGGACATGTGGAATCAATTGCGAGGCCCAAAGGCTCATCCTTAATGACCTCTTAGTACTTACTAAAGATATCCTCCTGGGATGTCATCATAACCCATGTAAACTGCCCCATAGCAAGTTACGACCAGGGATTTGTTGCATTTAGAAAGTATTCACGCCCTTTTGACCTTTTCCACATTTTGTTACGTTACAGCCTTCTTCTAAAACGTCATCAATCTACACACAATACCCCATAATGACACAGCAAAAACAGGTTTTGCAAATGTATTTAAAATTGAAATATCATATATACATAAGTATTCAGACCCTTTACTCAGTACTTTGTTGCCTCAACTCTTCTTGTGTATGATGCTACAAGCTTGGCACACCTGCATTTGGGGAGTTTCCCCCATTCTTTTCTTCAGATCCTCTCAAGCTTTGACTGGTTGGTTAGGGAGCGTCACTGCACAGCTATTTTCAGGTCTCTCCAGAGATGTTCGATCGGGTTCAAGTCCGGACTCTGGCTGGTCATCTTAAGGACATACAAAGACTTCTCCCGAAGCCACTCCTGCGTTGTCTTTGCTGTGTGCTTAGGGTCGATGTCCTGTTGGGGTCGATGTCCTTTGCCTCAGTCTGAGGTCTTGAGCTCTCCGGAGCAGGTTTTCATCAAGGATCTCTCTATACTTCGCTCCGTTCATCTTTCCCTCGATCCTGACTAGTCTCCCAGTCCATGTCACTGAAAAACCTCCCCACAGCATGATGCTGCCACTACCATGCATCACCATAGGAATGGTGCCAGGTTTCTTCCTGATGTTATGCTTGGCATTCAGGCCAAAGAGTTCAATCATTGTTTCATCAGGCCAGAGAATATTGTTTCTCATGGTCTGAGTCCTTTAGGTGCCTTTTGACAACTCCAAGTGGGCTGTCATGTTGGGCTGCCTTTTTTGGCTTCCGTCTGGCCACTCTACCATAAAGGCCTGATTGGTGGAGTGCTGCAGAGATGGTTGTTTCTCCCATCTCCACAGAGGAACTCTCGGGCTCTGTCAGAGTGACCTTCCTGACCAAGGCCGTTCTCCCCCGATTTCTCAGTTTGGCCGGGCGGGCAGCTGTAGGAAGAGTCTTGGTGGTTCCAAACTTCTTCCATTTAAGAATTATGGAGGCCACTGTGTTCTTGGGCACCTTCAATGCTGCACAAATGTGCACAAATGTTTTGGTACCCTTCCCCAGATCTGCGCCTCGACACAATCCTGTCTCGGATCTCCACGGACAATTCCTTTGACCTCATGGCATGGTGGGACCTTATAGACTGGTGTGTGCCTTTCCAAATCATGTCCAATCAATTGAATTTACCACAGGTGGACTACAATCAAGTTGTAGAAACATCTCAAGGATGATCAATTGAAACAGTATTCACCTGAGCTCAATATCGAGTGTCATACCAAAAGGTCTGATTTCTAATTCGTAACATGATAGTGTAACACATACTGTACGCCCACTTTACCCTGACAATGGGGAGAAATCATGAACCTAATGTTTTGTAAAGTTTTCTTGGTGTTTATTAGAGTATTGTAAACTTTAGTTCTTGTCCTTTTTCAAACAGTAAAGCCTGTTGCAGCATGAGTGAGTGATGCAGCGTTTTCTAGCTGGTTGGCATTCATTGTCATGGGTCTTGTCCTTAAGTAGGCCAGCTGAAAAGTCAAAATTGTCTGTTGTAAAAATGTATGACATTTTAAGGTTTTAAGGTTAGGGTTAGGAATTAGGGTTAGCTGTGTGGTTAAGATTAGGGTTAAGGTTAGGGTTAGGTTGAAAATCAGATTGTAAGACTTTGTGGCTGTGCTAGCTAGTGACCGCTCTGCAGAGCTGCCCTCCAGAACAAGATTCATGAGGTAAAAAGCTAACCTGCCTTTGACTCAGTCATTATAAATAGGAGGAAACATCACATACTTAAACCGCCTTACGGACCCACATCCAAGGTGGAATTTAATGAGCAGATCCTAGAAAAAAGTGTTGATATTTGGCACCGGGGTTCTGTTGCACGCGTCCAACTCAATAATCAAGTTTGCAGACGACACAACACTGGTAGGCCTGATTACCAACAGAGACAAGACAGTCTACAGTGAGGAGGTGAAGGGCCTGGCAGAGTGGTGCCAGAAAAATAACCTTTCCTTTAACATTAACAAATCGAAGGAGCTGATCGTGGACTTCAGGAGACAACAGAGAGAGCACGCCCCCATCCACATCGACGGGGCCGCAGTGGAGAAGGTCAAAAATGTCAAGTTCCTCGGCGTACACATCACTGACAATCTGAAAATGCTCCTCCCACACAGACGGTGTAGTGAAGAAGGCGCAACACAACCTCAGGAGGCTGAAGAAATGTAGCTAGGACCAATAACATTAGATTTGATTTGATTTGGTCACACACGTCATATCTGAAACAGCAGTGACGAAGTCAGAAAAAAAGGACAGTATTTTATTTCTTTATAATTTTTCATAAATTAGACATATTATATCCATGTTGTGACGCAAATGTCAGCACTGGTTGATGTTTGTAATTTATCTTTTCAATGCTAGTTTTCATGACTTCATCCTGGTCCAACTTTCAAACCGTTCAAAAAAACATAATTCGATAGCCTTTGTTTTTTCCTTCAAACCATGACATGCTGTGCTTTATATCGCTCTTGCCTATAGAAAGCATTTTGTGGGCGGTCTAAGCCACTGCATTTCAGTGCTAGAGGCGTCACTACAGACCCTGGTTCGATTCCAGGCTGTATCACAACCAGCCGTGATTGGGAGTCCCATAGGGCGGCGAACAATTGGCCCAACGTCGTCCGGGTTAGTGTTTGGCCGGTGTAGGCCGTCATTGTAAATATGAATTTGTTCTTAATAACTGACTTAGTTAGATAAAGATCCTAGTTAAATAAAGGTTAAGTAAAAATACATTAAAAAATTTACCAAACCAGGGCATTATCAGCTTTTTTTGGGATTAGTGTTGTTGTTGTTGTCGTTGTTGTTTTCTCATTGTGAGGTAATTACATTTCTTTCTGCAGGCCCTTTATCTCCCAACCCCTCTTTCTGTGCTTTATCTGTGATTCTAATTAGCCTGTTCTTTTTCCCTCTGGGGATGAAAGAATTTACAGCTACATTGAATTATACAATCCTACATGAAACTAACCAAAACAATGCTGGGGAATATGAGTCAGACGTTATTTGAAAGAAAGTAAGCTCCAGGAAATTAGCAAAATGAAAGTGCATTTATTGGGAAAACGTGTTCTTTTGGTAAATCCTTGAAACACTTGAGTTCCTGAATAGAGTGGTGAGCCTTGGATAACCCCATGTGGCAAGAAACTAGTTGTGTCTTAAGCTATAGAAAACAACAACTGCGTATCTGAGATAAAACAAGTACCATATGGTTCACCTTTCCCCCTTTAATAGGGCCCTGTGTTTTGGACAATGTCACATGACCTGGATTTTAACCTTTATTTAAAGCTTTTTCATCAAACTGTTCCCTTTTCTTTTTATGTCACATTGTAACGGCTTTCGTTGGTGGAAGGAGAGGAGGACCAAAATGCAGCGTGGTACGTATCCATAATATCGTTTAATCGAGAATGAATACAAAATACAAAAAGAACAAGAGAATAAATGAAAACCGACACAGTCCCGTATGGTGCAAACACTGAAACTGAAAAATAACTACCCACAACCCATAGTGGGAAAACAGGCTACCTCAGTATGATTCTCAATCAGAGACAACGATCGACACCTGCCTCTGATTGAGAACCATACTAGGCCAAACACACAGAAATATAATGTACAGACCAAAACATAGAAAAACAACATAGAATGCCCACCCCAACTCACGCCCTGACCAAAATAAAGACATAAAAAAGGAACTAAGGTCAGAACGTGACACACATGGTCCAGCCACATATCCCAGCACCAAGCCCCACCACCAATTCCCAGCCCCCACCTCCAGCACCATCCTGCAGCACCATCCTCAGACAATTGCTTTCATTTTAGGTGTAACTCTCATTTCCTTGAAATTACTTAAAATAAATGTTAAAATATAGGTAATGTGACATGATTTACCACATGACCAGAAGTATGTGGACACCTGCTCATTGAACATCTCATTCCAAAATTATGGGCAATAATATGGAGTTGGTCCCCCCTTTGCTGCTATAACAACTCTACTCTTCTGGCCAGGTTTTCCACTAGATGTTGGAACATTGCTGCGGGAACTTGCTTCCATTCAGCCACAAGAGCATTACAGAGGTCGGGCACTGATGTTGGGTGAATAGGCATGGCTTGCAGTCAGCGTTCCAATTCATCCCAAAGGTGTTCAATGGGGTTGAGGTCAGGGCTCTGTCCAGGCCAGTCAAGTTCTTCCACACCGATCTCGACAAACCATTTCTGTATGGACCTCAATTTGTGCATGGGGGCATTGTCATGCTGAAACAGGAAAAGGCCATCCCCAAACTGTTGCCACAAAGTTGGAAGTACAGAATCATCTAGAATGTCATTGTATGCTGTAGCGTTAAGATTTCCCTTGACTGGGAGTAAGGGGCCAAGCCCAAACCATGAAAAACAGCCCCAGACCATTATTCCTCCTCCACCAAACTTTACAGTTTGCACTACGCATTCGGGCAGGTAGCGTTCTCCTGGCATCTGCATATAGTCTGGTTCGTCCGTTGGACAGCCAGATGGTGAAGCGTGATTCATCACTCCGGGGAATGCGTTTTCACTGCTCCAGAGTCCAATGACGGCAAGCTTTACACAACTCCAGCCGACGCTTGGCATTGTACATGGTGATCTTAGGCTTGTGTGTGGCTGCTCGGCCAAGGAAACCCATTTCATGAAGCTCCCGACCAACAGTTATTGTGCTGACGTTGCTTACAGAGGCAGTTTGGAACTGGGTAGTGAGTGTTGCAACCGAAGACAGACAATGTTTAAGTGCTACGCACTTCAGCACTTGGCTTTCCCTTTCTGTGAGCTTGTGTGGCTTACCACTTTGCGGCTGAGCCGTTGTTTCTCCTAGACATTTCCACTTCACAATAACAGCACTTACAGTTGACCGGGGTCACTCTAGCAGGGCAGAAATTTGATGAACTGACTTGTTGGAAAGGTGGCATCCTATGACAGTGCCACGTTGAAAGTCAGTGAGCTCTTCAGTAAGGTCATTCTACTGCCAATGTTTGTCTATGGGGATTGCATGGCTGTGTGGTCACTAGGGACATCGTGTGGTCACTAGGGACATCGTGTGGTCACTAGGGACATCATGTGGTAGATTAGACGAGGAGGTAGATGAGAAGTGGTCACTAGGGTAGTGGCCACTAGGGACATCATGTGGTAGATTAGACGAGGAGGTAGATGAGAAGTGGTCACTAGGGACATTGTGTGGTCACTAGGGACATCGTGTGGTAGATTAGATGAGGAGGTAGATGAGAAGTGGTCAATAGGGTAGTGGTCACTAGGGACATCGTGTGGTCACTAGGGACATCATGTGGTAGATTAGACGAGGAGGTAGATGAGAAGTGGTCACTAGGGACATTGTGTGGTCACTAGGGACATCATGTGGTAGATTAGACGAGGAGGTAGATGAGAAGTGGTCACTAGGGTTGTGGTCACTAGGGACATCGTGTGGTCACTAGGGACATCATGTGGTAGATTAGAAGGGGAGGTAGATGAGAAGTGGTCACTAGGGTAGTGGTCACTAGGGACATCATGTGGTCACTAGGGACATCATGTGGTAGATTAGACGAGGAGGTAGATGAGAAGTGGTCACTAGGGACATCATGTGGTAGATTAGACGAGGAGGTAGATGAGAAGTGGTCACTAGGGACATCGTGTGGTCACTAGGGACATTGTGTGGTCACTAGGGACATCATGTGGTAGATTAGACGAGGAGGTAGATGAGAAGTGGTCAATAGGGTAGTGGTCACTAGGGACATCGTGTGGTCACTAGGGACATGTGGTAGATTAGACGAGGAGGTAGATGAGAAGTGGTCACTAGGGACATCGTGTGGTAGATTAGACGAGGAGGTAGATGAGAAGGGGTCACTAGGGTAGTGGCCACTAGGGACATTGTGTGGTAGATTAGACAAGGAGGTAGATGAGAAGTGGTCACTAGGGTTGTGGTCACTAGGGACATCATGTGGTCACTAGGGACATCATGTGGTAGATTAGACGAGGAGGTAGATGAGAAGTGGTCACTAGGGACATCGTGTGGTAGATTAGACGAGGAGGTAGATGAGAAGGGGTCACTAGGGTAGTGGCCACTAGGGACATTGTGTGGTAGATTAGACAAGGAGGTAGATGAGAAGTGGTCACTAGGGTAGTGGTCACTAGGGACATCATGTGGTAGATTAGACGAGGAGGTAGATGAGAAGTGGTCACTAGGGTTGTGGTCACTAGGGACATCGTGTGGTCACTAGGGACATCATGTGGTCACTAGGGACATCATGTGGTAGATTAGACGAGGAGGTAGATGAGAAGTGGTCACTAGGGACATTGTGTGGTCACTAGGGACATCATGTGGTAGATTAGACGAGGAGGTAGATGAGAAGTGGTCACTAGGGTTGTGGTCACTAGGGACATCGTGTGGTCACTAGGGACATCATGTGGTAGATTAGAAGGGGAGGTAGATGAGAAGTGGTCACTAGGGACATCGTGTGGTAGATTAGACGAGGAGGTAGATGAGAAGTGGTCACTAGGGACATCGTGTGGTCACTAGGGACATCATGTGGTAGATTAGACGAGGAGGGAGATGAGAAGTGGTCACTAGGGACATCGTGTGGTCACTAGGGACATCATGTGGTAGATTAGACGAGGAGGTAGATGAGAAGTGGTCACTAGGGACATTGTGTGGTCACTAGGGACATCATGTGGTAGATTAGAAAGGGAGGTAGATGAGAAGTGGTCACTAGGGTAGTGGTCACTAGGGACATCATGTGGTAGATTAGACAAGGAGGTAGATGAGAAGTGGTCACTAGGGACATCGTGTGGTCACTAGGGACATTGTGTGGTAGAATAGACGAGGAGGTAGATGAGAAGTAGTCACTAGGGTAGTGGTCACTAGGGACATCGTGTGGTCACTAGGGACATCATGTGGTAGATTAGACGAGGAGGTAGATGAGAAGTGGTCACTAGGGACATCGTGTGGTAGAATAGACGAGGAGGTAGATGAGAAGTAGTCACTAGGGTAGTGGTCACTAGGGACATCGTGTGGTCACTAGGGACATCATGTGGTAGATTAGACGAGGAGGTAGATGAGAAGTGGTCACTAGGGTAGTGGTCACTAGGGACTACATGTGGTAGATTAGACGAGGAGGTAGATGAGAAGTGGTCACTAGGGTAGTGGTCACTAGGGACATTGTGTGGTCACTAGGGTAGTGGTCACTAGGGACATTGTGTGGTCACTAGGGTAGTGGTCACTAGGGACATTGTGTGGTAGATTAGACGAGGAGGTAGATGAGAAGTGATCACTAGGGTAGTGGTCACTAGGGACTACATGTGGTAGATTAGACGAGGAGGTAGATGAGAAGTGGTCAATAAGGTAGTGGTCACTAGGGTAGTGGTCACTAGGGACTACATGTGGTAGATTAGAAGGGGAGGTAGATGAGAAGTGGTCACTAGGGTAGTGGTCCCTAGGGACATCATGTGGTAGATTAGAAGGGGAGGTAGATGAGAAGTGGTCACTAGGGTAGTGGTCACTAGGGACATCATGTGGTCACTGGGAGCTTGAAATAACACAAATGCCAATAAAAGGAAGGCGTTGCTTGTCTCCAGAGGTTTAATTTGACGCATTGAAGACCTCTTGTTGTTACAGACTTGGGCTTCAAGACGATATCTAATCTGGAGGACATTTCATTCCCTGAGGGGAGGTTTTATGCTTGTAATGATAATGTTGTAATGATAATGTTGTAATGATAATGTTGGTAGCAGGTCATTAACCCTAACTTTCTTGATGGAGGGAGACGCATATCACAGGTGGGGGAGGCAGATTAGAAGGCGAGGTAGATTAGAAGGGGAGGTAAATTAGATGCGGAGGTAGATTAGAAGGGGAGGTAGATTATAAAGGGAGGTAGATTATAAAGGGAGGTAGATTATAA
The DNA here is from genome assembly GCF_016432855.1 of Salvelinus namaycush. Lineage (NCBI taxonomy): Eukaryota > Metazoa > Chordata > Actinopteri > Salmoniformes > Salmonidae > Salvelinus > Salvelinus namaycush. The sequence continues at coordinate 40,180,517 of NC_052316.1, read as the reverse complement.
AGGGAGGTAGATTAGAAGGGGAGGTAGGTTAGAAGGGGAGGTAGGTTAGAGGGGGAGGTAGGTTAGAGGGGGAGGTAGATTAAAAGGGGAGGTAGATTAGAAGGGGAGGTAGATTAGAAGCGGAGGTAGATTAAAAGCGGAGGTAGATTAAAAGGGGAGGTAGATTAAAAGGGGAGGTAGATTAAAAGGGGAGGTAGATTAAAAGGGGAGGTAGTTTAGAAGAGGAGGTAGTTTAGAAGGGGAGGTTGATTAGAAGGGGAGGCAGATTAGAAGGGGAGGCAGATTAGAAGGGGAGGCAGATTAGAATGCGAGGTAGATTAGAAGGGGGGGTGGATTAGAAGGGGAGGTAGATTAGAAGGGGGGGTAGATTAGAAGGGGAGGTAGATTAGAAGGCGAGGTAGATTAGAAGGGGAGGTAGATTAGAAGGCGAGAGATTAGAAGGGGAGGCAGATTAGAATGCGAGGTAGATTAGAAGGGGGGGTTGATTAGAAGGGGAGCTAGATTATAAAGGGGGGTAGATTAGAAGGGGAGGTAGATTAGAAGGCGAGGTAGATTAGAAGGCGAGGTAGATTAGAAGGCGAGGTAGATTAGAAGGCGAGGTAGATTAGAAGGCGAGGTAGATTAGAAGGCGAGGTAGATTAGAAGGCGAGGTAGATTAGAAGGCGAGGTAGATTAGAAGGCGAGGTAGATTAGAAGGGGGGGGTGGATTAGAAGGGGAGGTAGATTATAAGGGGGGTAGATTAGAAGCGAAGGTAGATTAGAAGGGGAAGTAGGCTAGAAGGTGAAGTAAGTTATTAGAAGGGGAGGTAGGTTAGAAGACGAAGTAGGTTAAAAGGGGAGGTAGATTAGAAGGGGAGGTAGATAAGAAGGGGAGGTAGGTTATAAGGCAAAGTAGGTTAAAAGGGGAGGTAGATTAGAAGGGGAGGTAGATTAGAAGGGGAGGTAGATTAGAAGGGGAGGTAGATTAGAAGGGGAGGTAGATTAGAAGGGGAGGTAGATTAGAAGGGGTGGTAGGTTAGAAGGTGAAGTAGATTAGAAGGGAGGTAGATAAGAAGAGGAGGTAGGTTAGAAGGTGAAGTAGATTAGAAGGGAGGTAGATAAGAGGAGGTAGGTTAGAGGGGGAGGTAGATTTGAAGGGGAGGTAGATTAGAAGGGGAGGTAGATTAGAAGGGGAGGTAGATTAGAAGGGGAGGTAGATTAGAAGGGGAGGTAGATTAGAAGGGGAGGTAGATTAGAAGGGGAGGTAGATTAGAAGGGGAGGTAGATTAAAAGGGGAGGTAGATTAAAAGGGGAGGTAGTTTAGAAGAGGAGGTAGTTTAGAAGAGGAGGTAGATTAAAAGGGGAGGTAGATTAAAAGGGGAGGTAGATTAGAAGGGGAGGTAGATTAGAAGGGGAGGTAGATTAGAAGGGGAGGTAGATTAGAAGCGGAGGTAGATTAAAAGGGGAGGTAGTTTAGAAGAGGAGGTAGATTAGAAGGGGAGGTAGATTAAAAGGGGAGGTAGATTAAAAGGGGAGGTAGATTAAAAGGGGAGGTAGATTAGAAGGGGAGGTTGATTAGAAGGGGAGGCAGATTAGAAGGGGAGGCAGATTAGAAGGGGGGGGTGGATTAGAAGGGGAGCTAGATTATAAAGGGGGGTAGATTAGAAGGGGAGGTAGATTAGAAGGCGAGGTAGATTAGAAGGCGAGATAGATTAGAAGGGGAGGCAGATTAGAATGCGAGGTAGATTAGAAGGGGGGTTGATTAGAAGGGGAGCTAGATTATAAAGGGGGGTAGATTAGAAGGGGAGGTAGATTAGAAGGGGAGGTAGATTAGAAGGCGAGGTAGATTAGAAGGCGAGGTAGATTAGAAGGCGAGGTAGATTAGAAGGCGAGGTAGATTAGAAGGCGAGGTAGATTAGAAGGCGAGGTAGATTAAAAGGGGAGGTAGATTAGAAGGGGAGGTAGATTAGAAGGGGAGGTAGATTAGAAGGGGAGGTAGATTAGAAGGCGAGGTAGATTAAAAGGGGAGGTAGTTTAGAAGAGGAGGTAGTTTAGAAGGGGAGGTAGATTAAAAGGGGAGGTAGATTAAAAGGGGAGGTAGATTAAAAGGGGAGGTAGATTAAAAGGGGAGGTAGATTAAAAGGGGAGGTAGATTAAAAGGGGAGGTAGATTAAAAGGGGAGGTAGATTAAAAGGGGAGGTAGATTAGAAGGCGAGGTAGATTAGAAGGCGAGGTAGATTAGAAGGCGAGGTAGATTAGAAGGCGAGGTAGATTAGAAGGGGGGGGTGGATTAGAAGGGGGGGGTGGATTATAGGGGGGGTAGATTAGAAGCGAAGGTAGATTAGAAGGGGAAGTAGGCTAGAAGGTGAAGTAAGTTATTAGAAGGGGAGGTAGGTTAGAAGACGAAGTAGATTAGAAGGGGAGGTAGATTAGAAGGGGAGGTAGATAAGAAGGGGAGGTAGGTTATAAGGCAAAGTAGGTTAAAAGGGGAGGTAGATTAGAAGGGGAGGTAGATTAGAAGGGGAGGTAGATTAGAAGGGGAGGTAGATTAGAAGGGGAGGTAGATTAGAAGGGGAGGTAGATTAGAAGGGGTGGTAGGTTAGAAGGGAGGTAGATAAGAAGAGGAGGTAGGTTAGAAGAGGAGGTAGGTTAGAAGGTGAAGTAGATTAGAAGGGAGGTAGATAAGAGGAGGTAGGTTAGAGGGGGAGGTAGATTTGAAGGGGAGGTAGATTAGAAGGGGAGGTAGATTAGAAGGGGAGGTAGATTAGAAGGGGAGGTAGATTAGAAGGGGAGGTAGATTAGAAGGGGAGGTAGATTAGAAGGGGAGGTAGATTAGAAGGGGAGGTAGATTAAAAGGGGAGGTAGATTAAAAGGGGAGGTAGTTTAAAAGGGGAGGTAGTTTAGAAGAGGAGGTAGTTTAGAAGAGGAGGTAGATTAAAAGGGGAGGTAGATTAAAAGGGGAGGTAGATTAGAAGGGGAGGTAGATTAGAAGGGGAGGTAGATTAGAAGCGGAGGTAGATTAGAAGCGGAGGTAGATTAAAAGGGGAGGTAGTTTAGAAGAGGAGGTAGATTAGAAGGGGAGGTAGATTAAAAGGGGAGGTAGATTAAAAGGGGAGGTAGATTAGAAGGGGAGGTTGATTAGAAGGGGAGGCAGATTAGAAGGGGAGGCAGATTAGAAGGGGGGGGTGGATTAGAAGGGGAGCTAGATTATAAAGGGGGGTAGATTAGAAGGGGAGGTAGATTAGAAGGCGAGGTAGATTAGAAGGCGAGATAGATTAGAAGGGGAGGCAGATTAGAATGCGAGGTAGATTAGAAGGGGGGGTTGATTAGAAGGGGAGCTAGATTATAAAGGGGGGTAGATTAGAAGGGGAGGTAGATTAGAAGGGGAGGTAGATTAGAAGGCGAGGTAGATTAGAAGGCGAGGTAGATTAGAAGGCGAGGTAGATTAGAAGGGGAGGTAGATTAGAAGGGGAGGTAGATTAGAAGGGGAGGTAGATTAGAAGGGGAGGTAGATTAGAAGGGGAGGTAGATTAGAAGGGGAGGTAGATTAGAAGGGGTGGTAGGTTAGAAGGTGAAGTAGATTAGAAGGGAGGTAGATAAGAAGAGGAGGTAGGTTAGAAGGTGAAGTAGATTAGAAGGGAGGTAGATAAGAGGAGGTAGGTTAGAGGGGGAGGTAGATTTGAAGGGGAGGTAGATTAGAAGGGGAGGTAGATTAGAAGGGGTGGTAGGTTAGAAGGTGAAGTAGATTAGAAGGGAGGTAGATAAGAAGAGGAGGTAGGTTAGAAGGTGAAGTAGATTAGAAGGGAGGTAGATAAGAGGAGGTAGGTTAGAGGGGGAGGTAGATTTGAAGGGGAGGTAGATTAGAAGGGGAGGTAGATTAGAAGGGGAGGTAGTTTAGAAGAGGAGGTAGTTTAGAAGAGGAGGTAGATTAAAAGGGGAGGTAGATTAAAAGGGGAGGTAGATTAGAAGGGGAGGTAGATTAGAAGGGGAGGTAGATTAGAAGGGGAGGTAGATTAGAAGCGGAGGTAGATTAGAAGCGGAGGTAGATTAAAAGGGGAGGTAGTTTAGAAGAGGAGGTAGATTAGAAGGGGAGGTAGATTAAAAGGGGAGGTAGATTAAAAGGGGAGGTAGATTAGAAGGGGAGGTTGATTAGAAGGGGAGGCAGATTAGAAGGGGAGGCAGATTAGAAGGGGGGGGTGGATTAGAAGGGGAGCTAGATTATAAAGGGGGGTAGATTAGAAGGGGAGGTAGATTAGAAGGCGAGGTAGATTAGAAGGCGAGATAGATTAGAAGGGGAGGCAGATTAGAATGCGAGGTAGATTAGAAGGGGGGGTTGATTAGAAGGGGAGCTAGATTATAAAGGGGGGTAGATTAGAAGGGGAGGTAGATTAGAAGGGGAGGTAGATTAGAAGGCGAGGTAGATTAGAAGGCGAGGTAGATTAGAAGGCGAGGTAGATTAGAAGGGGAGGTAGATTAGAAGGGGAGGTAGATTAAAAGGGGAGGTAGATTAGAAGGGGAGGTAGATTAGAAGGGGAGGTAGATTAGAAGGGGAGGTAGATTAGAAGGCGAGGTAGATTAAAAGGGGAGGTAGTTTAGAAGAGGAGGTAGTTTAGAAGGGGAGGTAGATTAAAAGGGGAGGTAGATTAAAAGGGGAGGTAGATTAAAAGGGGAGGTAGATTAAAAGGGGAGGTAGATTAAAAGGGGAGGTAGATTAAAAGGGGAGGTAGATTAGAAGGCGAGGTAGATTAGAAGGCGAGGTAGATTAGAAGGCGAGGTAGATTAGAAGGCGAGGTAGATTAGAAGGCGAGGTAGATTAGAAGGGGGGGGTGGATTAGAAGGGGGGGGTGGATTATAAGGGGGGTAGATTAGAAGCGAAGGTAGATTAGAAGGGGAAGTAGGCTAGAAGGTGAAGTAAGTTATTAGAAGGGGAGGTAGGTTAGAAGACGAAGTAGATTAGAAGGGGAGGTAGATTAGAAGGGGAGGTAGATAAGAAGGGGAGGTAGATTAGAAGGGGAGGTAGATTAGAAGGGGAGGTAGATTAGAAGGGGAGGTAGATTAGAAGGGGAGGTAGATTAGAAGGGGAGGTAGATTAGAAGGGGAGGTAGATTAGAAGGGGAGGTAGATTAGAAGGGGAGGTAGATTAGAAGGGGTGGTAGATTAGAAGGGGTGGTAGGTTAGAAGGTGAAGTAGGTTAGAGGGGGAGGTAGATTTGAAGGGGAGGTAGATTTGAAGGGGAGGTAGATTTGAAGGGGAGGTAGATTTGAGGGGGAGGTAGGTTAGAGGGGGAGGTAGATTTGAAGGGGAGGTAGATTTGAAGGGGAGGTAGGTTAGAGGGGGAGGTAGATTAGAAGGGGAGGTAGATTAGAGGGGGAGGTAGGTTAGAAGGTGAAGTAGGTTAGAGGGGGAGGTAGATTTGAAGGGGAGGTAGATTTGAAGGGGAGGTAGATTTGAAGGGGAGGTAGATTTGAGGGGGAGGTAGGTTAGAGGGGGAGGTAGATTTGAAGGGGAGGTAGATTTGAAGGGGAGGTAGGTTAGAGGGGGAGGTAGATTAGAAGGGGAGGTAGATTAGAGGGGGAGGTAGGTTAGAGGGGGAGGTAGGTTAGAGGGGGAGGTAGGTTAGAGGGGGAGGTAGGTTAGAGGGGGAGGTAGGTTAGAGGGGGAGGTAGGTTAGAGGGGGAGGTAGATTAGAGGGGGAGGTAGATTAGAGGGGGAGGTAGATTAGAGGGGGAGGTAGATTAGAAGGGGAGGTAGATTAGAAGGGGAGGTAGGTTAGAGGGGGAGGTAGATTAGAAGAGGAGATAGATTAAAAGGTGAAATAGATTCGAAGAGGAGGAGATGGTACTGTAGGTGAAAGTCAAAACAACAATAGAATCACCATGACACGATGGACTGTACAATCTTACACCAACAGGTTTTGATATGAATTAATAATAAATAAGGAGACATATGCTTCATACACCAATCAACCCATGAATCAATGTTTTAAATGAATGTTATGTATCCATTGATTCTTGAAGAATATAATTTATAAATGCCTCATCAGCTTAGTTCAACGGTCAAACCCTATCAGAACCCAAAATATAAGCTTGCTTAACTCCAATGTTTGTAAACAAAGTAAATGTTAACAAACACTATATAACCTCACAACATTGTTAAAGTGAATAAATAATAATGTTGATGATGTCATTTTATTAAGGCTTTTATATATTTGATATTAAGGCTCCCGTGTAGCGCAGCGGTCTAAGGCACTGCATCGCAGTGCTAGCTGAGAAAATACTGTCCCTGGTTTGAATCCAGGCTGAATCACATCCGGCCATGATTGCGACTCCCATAGAACGGCGCACAATTGGCCCAGCGTCGTCCGAGTTTGGCCGGGGTAGGCCGCCATTGTAAATAAGAATTTGTTCTTAAATGACTTGCCGAGTTAAATAAAGGTTAAATATTTAATTTTTTTATAAATAAATATATGCATCGACAGGTGGTGAGACATAAAAAAAAAATGATGATAATGTGAATAATGTCACCTTTATTTAACCAGGTAGGCCAGTTGAGAACAAGTTCTCATTTACAACTGCGACCTGGCCAAGATAAAGCAAAGCAGTGTGACATAAACAACAACACAGAGTTACACATAAACAAATGTACAGTCAATAACACAATAGAAAAATCTATATACAGCATGTGCAAATGTAGAAAGGCAATAAATAGGCCATAGTGGCAAAATAATTACAATTTAGCATTAACACTGTAGTGATAGATGTGCAGATCAAGATGTGCAAGTAGAGATACTGGGGTGCAAAAGAGCAAAAAGATAAATAACAATATGGGGATGAGGTTGCTGGGTGTGCTGTTTACAGATGGGCTGTGTACAGGTACAGTGATCGGTAAGCTGCTCTGACAGCTCATGCTTATAGTTAGTGAGGGAGATGTAAGTCTCCAGCTTCAGTGACTTTTGCAATTCGTTCCCGTCATTGGCAGCAGAGAACTGGAAGGAAAGGCGGCCAAAGGAGGTGTTCATGGGGATGACCAGAGAAATATACCTGCTGGAGCGCGTGCTACGGGTGGGTGTTGCTATGGTGACCAGTGAGCTGAGATAAGGCGGGGCTTTACCTAGCAAAGACTTATAGATGACCTGGAGCCAGTGGGTTTGGCAACGGATATGTAGCGAGGGCCAGACAATGAGAGAATACAGGTCACTGTCGTGGGTAGTATATGGGGCTTTAGTGACAAAACGGATGGCACTGTGATAGACTACATCCAATTTGCTGAGTAGAGTGTTGGAGGCTATTTGGTAAATGACATCGCCAAAGTCAAGCATTGGTAAGATAGTCAGTTTTACGAGGGTATGTTTGGCAGCATGAGTGAAGGAGACTTTGTTACGAAATAGGAAGCCGATTCTAGATTTCATTTTGGATGTGAGTCTGGAAGGAGAGTCTAACCAGACACCTAGGTATTTGTAGTTGTCCACATGTTCTAAGTCAAAACCGTCCAGAGTAGTGATGCTAGTCGGGCGGGCGAGTGTGGGCAGCAATTGGTTGAAGAGCATGGATTTAGTTTTACTAGCATTTAAGAGCAGTTAGAGGCCACGGAATGAGTGTTGTATGGCATTGAAGCTCGTTTGGAGGTTTGTTAATTCATTGGGATAGGGTGCAGTATTTTCATGTCCGGATGAAAAGCGTGCCCAAAGTAAACTGCCTGCTACTCAGGCCCAGAAGCTAGGATATGCATATAATTGGTAGATTTAGATAGAAAACACTGTAAAGTTTCTAAAACTGTTAGATTTATGTCTGTGAGTATAACAGAACTGATATGGCAGGCGAAACCCCGAGGACAAACCACCCCCCCCCAAAAGAAAATTCAGCTTACCACTGTTTTCAATGGCTAGAACTATAATTATAAGCCCAAATTGCAATTCCTAGGGCTTCCACTAGATGTCAACAGTCTGTAGAAAGAGTTTCAGGCTGATTTTTTGAAAAATGACCCAGAATTTTAGTTTTTCTAGGTGGCTCCCATTTTGGCTGTAGTGTTTCCAAGCGTGTGGTGGAAAGCGCGTTTTTTCTTATTTATCTCCGGTAATGAACATACAATTCTCCATCTTAAATTGTATAGTTTATTTGCATATTAGGATACCTATGGTTTGATTATAAATGTTGTTTGACTTGTTCGGAAAAGTTTATTAGTAACGTTTGGGATTCATTTTGTATGTATTTTGATGGAGGGAAACTGGATGGATTATTGACTGAAGCGCGCCAGCTAAACTGAGTTTTTATGAATATAAAGAAGGACATTATCGAACAAAATGACCATTTGTGATGTAACTGGGAGTGCCTTTTGGAGTGCCAAAAGAAGAAGATCATCAAAGGTAAGGCATTTTTTATATCGCTATTTCTGACTTTCGTGTCGCACCTGCCTGGTTGAAATATGTTTTTCATGTGTTGGTATGCAGGGCGCTGTCCTCAGATAATCGCATGGTTTGCTTTCGCCGTAAAGCCTTTTTGAAATCTGACACAGCGGCTGGATTAACAACAAGTTAAGCTTTATTTTGATGTATTACACTTGTGATTTTATGAAAGTTAAATATTTATAGAAATTTAATTTGAATTTGGCGCTCTGCAATTTCACCGGATGTTGTCGAGGTGTCCCGCTAGCGGCAAGCCTTTCCCAAACAGGTTTTAACACAGTGTCCAAAGAAGGGCCAGATGTATTCAGAATGGTGTCGTCTGCGTAGAGGTGGATCAGAGAATCACCAGCAGCAAGAGCGATATCATTGTTATATACAGAGAAAAGAGTTGGCCCGAGAATTGAACCCTGTGGCACCCCCATAGAGACTGCCAGAGGTCCGGACAACAGGCCCTCAAATTTGACACACTGAACTCTATCTGAGAAGTAGTTGGTGAACCAGGCGAGGCAGTCATTTGAGAAACCAATGCTATTGAGTCTGCCGATAAGAATGTGGTGATAGACAGCCGAATGCCGAAAGCCTTGGCAGGGTCGATGAAGACGGCTGCACAGTACTGTCTTTTATCGATGGCGGTTATGATATCGTTTAGGACCTTGAGTGTGGCTGAGGTGCAGAAGGTACGGTGGGATTCGAAATGGTCGGTGATCTGTTTGTTAACTTGGCTTTCGAAGACTTTAGAAAGGCAGGGCAGGATGGATATAGGCCTGTAACAGTTTGGGTCTAGAGTGTCTCCCCCTTTGAAGAGGGTGATGACCGCGGCAGCTTTCCAATCTTTAGAGATCTCAGATGATACGAAAGAGAGGTTGAACAGGCTAGTAATAGGGGTTGCAACAATTGCGGTGGATCATTTTAGAAAGAGAGGGTCCAGATTGTCTCGCCCAGCTGATTTGTAGGGGTCCAGATTTTGCAGCTCTTTCAGAACATCAGCTATCTGGATTTGGGTGAAGGAGAAACGGGGGGGGCTGAGGGGGGGGGGGGGGGGGGGTGCAGAGCTGTTGGCCGGGGTAGGGGTAGCCAGGTGATATGTTATGCAGAGGCCTGTTCTTTTTATAGTCAGCTAATTGTTGAGATTAGGAGCGTTTCTCTAGAACCACTTATCTACTTTGCTTTCGATTCACACCGGCTAAGACACTTCAGAGCTGTGAGTTTATCAGTGTATTCATTTTGTCAGGATGTTAGACATGTCATTTCCAGCTCAGGGTGACAAATCTCCACATTAGCCTTCATACTGTTGGTTATGAAAGGCAGTATAGGCTTATTACTTTGCTTTTCCACAATTGTTAAGTATGCGCTATAAGTATTAGACACTGAACTGTTCAAAATTTATTTGGGGAATTGAGATTATGTACATGCAGTATGTTATCATGTAAATAAAGACATTTTGCCAATTAAAAAAAATTACTTCTGTCTCGTATGAGTACAGAAACATAGGCTTATTTTCAAAGTTACTTTGTACGAAACATGTCCTTACATTGCCCTCTGTCTTTCACAGGGAGTAGAGACCCATTTAACTTTATCTTAATTAAATCAAAAATGTTATGTTCATTATATCCAGCTCATTGCGAGTTAATATAACAAGTCCTCATTTGACTTTTTTCAAAAAAAAATTCTGGTCATGTTTTTGTAACTCGTTAATCTAATTCAATCGACCTTCAGTTTGAAATCCCGTATGTGTCCTTCATTAGTAATTAACAGCTGCTTTCTCCTCTCCGGAGATGTACAGATGTACGTTGCGCTGTCGGATCCTTGTTTTTGTTTCGCTCTAGTGTTGGAAGGGGCTAATGGCGGCTCGTGAATTAGAATTCTCAGCAAAGCAGGGATAATTACCAGGACCCGTTGAATATTTAGTAAACTCCTGCGTGAGATGAATGAATTGCATTTATTTCCAAAATTACCACCCCGAGAATATGGTGGGTTGTCTGTGGAGAGCGAACAGACGCTACTCAAAAGTGTGTCCATCAGATACTTCAAGGGCATCTTCTCCACTGTGGTGTGCAGCGGAATATAACAGAGTTTCTCTCTTCGTTTACCTGAAGAACAGCATGCACCCACTAAGCATTACAGTGAGAAGTGTCACGGTGGCATAGTGGATTTAGGGTGAATAGTAAATGTAAGATTATCTAGCTTCATACCTCTGGATGTTGTACAGGGAGGATATATGAACCATCATATCAGTGGCACAGAAATCCATTTGTTTGCAGCGATGCCTACAGCACACTGAACATTGTTTTAATGCGTCACGCCATGCAAATGACTTGAGTGTCTGCTCACACATGCACACACACACACACACACACACACTCACACACACTCACACACGCACACACACACAAACCTTTCAGGTTTGAGATTGTCTGAATTTTTCTTATTTCGTGGATTAGTCACAGCAAAAGCTTTTTAAATTATTTTTTCTTTTTTTGCAAACCTCTGCATAACCTTCCCGTTTCCATGCTGTCTGCCGAAGTTATGCTTTTCATTCCTGTAATAATGTCGGACACAAAAAATAAATATAATCTTTCTGGACCTGCCGTCTACAAGCACCTTGTGGCCTACATTAATACATTAGATTTCCCTTCGCCTTAGCTGTTCAATTGAAGGTTGTTTCCAGTCAACTGCAGATGATTGTTTGAAGAGAAAGAGACGGCGATATAGAGGCGTGCGGGCACCCTGATGAAACTGCGGTGGCAAGGAAATAAACCGCCTCTACCCTCTGTTCTATTGGCAAATGTACAATCACTGGAGAATAAACTGGACGAGCTCGGTTCAAGACTATGCTATCAACGGGACCTGAAGAACTGTAATATACACAGAAAAGCAACCAAGAACTATGCTCATCCAGGAGCGTCACTCCTAATGGCCGGTGATTTTAATGCAGGAAAACTGAAATCTGTTTTACCTAATTTCTACCAGCATGTCACCTGTGCAACTTGAGGAAAAACATTTCTAGATCACCTTAACTCCACACACAGAGACGCATACGTCCCACAGGGCGGTGCGCAACTGGCCTACCGTCGTCCAGGTTTGGCCGGGGTAGGCCGTCATTCTAAATAAGAATTTGTTCTTAACTGACTTGCCCTCCATTTGGCAAATCTGACCATAACTCTATCCTCCTGATTCCTTTTTACGAGCAAAAACTGAAACTGGAAGTACCAGTGACGCGCTCAATACGGAAGTGGCCGCTGAAATTGATGCTTAGCTGCAGGACTGTTTTGCTAGCACAGACTGGAATATATTCCGGGACTCATCTGACGGCATTGAGGAGTTAACCACATTAGTCACCGGCTTCATTAATAAGTGCATCGATGACGTCGTCCCCACAGTGACCGTCCCTACATATCCCAACCAGACATGGATTACAGGCAACATCTGCACCAAGCGAGAGGCTAGAGCTGACGCTTTCAAGGAGCGGGACACTAATGACATGCCACTGGCCTTCAGTAAAGCCAGTGTGTCTATGTATGCGGATGACTCAAAACTGTACACATCAGCTACTACAGCGAGTGAAATCCCTGCAACACTTAACAAAGGGCTGCAGTTAGTTTCATAATGGGTGGCAAGAAATAAGTTAGTCCTAAAAATGTCAATAACTAAAAGCATTGTATTTGGGACAAATCATTCACTATACCCGAAATCTCAACTATATATTGTAATAAATAATGTGGAAATAGAGCAAGTTGAGGTGACTAAACTGCTTGGAGTAACCCTGGATTGTAAACTGTCATGGTCATGTTGATACAACAGTAGCTAAGATGGGGAGAAGTCTGTCCATAATAAAGCACTGCTATGCCTTTTTAACAACACTATCAACAAGGCAAGTCCTACACACTCTAGTTTTGTCACACCTGGACTTCTATTCAGTTGTGTGGTTAGGTGCCACAAAAAGGGACCTCAGAAAATTACAATTGGTTCAGAACAGGGCAGAACAACTGGCCCTTAAATGTACACGGAGAGCTAACATTAATAATATGCATGTCAATCTCTCATGGCTCAAAGTAGAGGAGAGATTGACTTCATCACTACTAGTATTGACGTGTTGAATGCACCAAGTTGTCTGTTTAATCTACTAGCACACAGCTCGGACACCCATGCATACCCCAGAAGGCATACCACCTAAGGTCTCTTCACAATCCCCAAGTCAAGAACAGACTTTGGGAGGCCCACAGTACTACATAGAGCCATGGAACTATATTCCACATCAGGTAACTGATGCAAGCAGTAGAAACAGTTTCAAAACAGAAAAAAAATACGCCTTATGGAACAGCGGGGACTGTGAAGAGACACATACACAGGCACAGACACACATGCAGATGATGAGACACGCACTCTACACACACTAAATGTAATGGGTAAAGTGTTATAAAATGTCATGTCATTTAATATTTTAAATTGTATATAACTGCCTTAATGTTGCTGGACACCAGGAAGAGTAGCTGGTGCCTTGGCAGCAGGTCATGGGTATCCTTAAATACAAATACAAATAAATACAAATATATAAAATATATATATATATATATATATTTGTATTTGTATATAAATACAAATACAAAACCAAGGCATTTATAAGAAATTCTGCTACGCCCTCTGACGAACCATCAAACATGCAAAGAGACAATACAGAACTACGATAAAATACTACACCGGCTCTGATGCTCGTTGGATGTGGCAGGGGTTGCAAATGATCATGGATTACAAAGGGAAACCCAGTTACAAGCTGCCCAGTGACACAAATCTAACAGACAAGCTAAATTCCTTCTATGCTCGCTTCAAGGCAAGCAACACTGAAACATGCATTGAGAGCACCAGCTGTTCCAGACGACTGTGTGATCACGTAGCCAATGTAAGGTTAACATTCACAAGGTCGCAGGGCCAGAGGGATTACCAGGATGCGCACTCAGAGCATGCACTGACCAACTGGCAAGTGTCTTCACTGACATTTTCAACCTCTCCCTAATCTAGTCCGTAATACCTACATGTTTCAAGTAGACCACCATAGTTCCTGTGCCCAAGAACACCAAGGTAACTTGTCTAAATCACTATCACCCCATAGCACTCACATCTGTAGCCATGAAATGCTTTGAAAGGCTGGTCATGGCTCACATCAACAACATCATCCCGGACAGCCTGCACCCACTCCAATTCACATACCACCCCAACAGATCCATAGATGACACAATCTCTATTCACTCCACACTGCCCTTTCCCACTTGGACGAAAGGAACACCTATGTGATAATGCTGTTCATTAACTACAATCTCATGACTAAGCTAAGGACCCTGGGAATGAACACCTCGCTCTGCAACTTGATCCTGGACTTCCTGACGGGACGCCCCTAGAGGGTAGGCAACAATACGGGGCCCTTCAGAGGTGCGTGCTTAGTCCCCTCCTGTACTCCCTGTTCACCCACGACTGCGTGTCCGTGCATCACTCCAACACCATTATTAGATTTGCTGAAGATACAACGGGGGTAGGCCTGATCACCGCTGAAGATGAGATAGCCTTTAGGGAGGAGGTCAGAGACCTTGCAGTGTGGTGCCAGGACAACAACCTCTCCCTCAACTTCATTAAGACAAAGGAGCTGATTGTGGACAACAGGAAATAGTGGGCCAAACACGCCCCCACTCACATCGACGGGGCTGAAGAGGAGTGGATCAAGAGCTTCAAGTTCCTCTGTGTCCACTTCAGTAAGGATCTATCATGGTCCAAACACACCAACACAGTCGTGAAGAGGGCACGACAATGCCTCTTCCACCTGAGGAGGCTAAAAAGATTTGGTATGGGCCCTCAGATCCTAAAAAGGTTCTAGAGCTGTGCCATTGAGAGCATCTTGACTGGCTGCATCGCTGCTTGGTATGGCAACTGCTTATCAACAGACCAAAATGTGCTACAGTAGGTAGTGTATACGGCCAAGCCTCTATACCAGGCGGTGTCAGAGGAAGGCCCTAAAAACGTACTCCTGCCACCCAAGTCATAGACTGTTCAGTCTGCTACCTCACAGGAAGCGGAACCAACAGGACCCTGAACAGCTTCTACCCCCAAGCCCAAATAATGCTAAATAGTTAGTCTGGGTAGCTATTTGGTTAACTTTGAAACTATCTGCATTTACCCTTTTTACACTAACTTTTTTGACTCATCACATACGCTGCTGCTACTGTTAACTATCTGTCACCTTATTCCTGGTTATATGTACATATCTACCTCAATGACCTTGTACCCCTGCACATCGATTCGGTGCTGCTACCCCTTGTATAGCCAAGTTATCATTACTCATTGTGTATATATTATTACTTTTATTATTACGTTTTTTACTTTCCGATTATTTCTCTATTTTCTTTCTCTCTGCTTTGTTGGGAAGGGTCCCTAAGTAAACATTTTACTGTTATTCCACACCTGTTGTTTATGAAGCATGTGACGAGTAGAATTTGATTTGTATTGTCAGGTTCTGAACACAAAGCATCAACAGATTCTGCATTACAAACCATTAATGGTATTTGCAACAACTACTGTAGCTCAAAATAAGTCTTCAAACGGTAAGGCCTGTATTGGTTCAAAGGAAGGACTACTGTATAATCATTTGGTATTAAATTGTACATTTTAAAGAAAGCATCAAGGGCATTAAAGTCATTGGTTAATAAGCAGAAGGTGAGAATCAGATTGGATCTTTTCCCCAGCTTGTGGACAGCCAAATTAACCCCAAACTTCCCTTTCTTTGGGCCAACATCAGACAAATGGGGCATTTTCTGTTGCATACCAAATCTGCATCAAAATAACTTTTTACTGACGAGGCCTGCTAAGTATTAAACATTCATATCCCTTACCTTTAATGAGCAAGCATTGGCCTCAGGGCATCGCTTTAATAAACTAGCTTCAAAGCCTGAGAGCTGCTGACTGAAAAACTGCCCTTGACGAGTTTCATATCAGTTCAATTTCCATGACCCTATCACTGAGGCCAGACAGGAATACATGCAGGAGAACAGGATGAAGTCTTTACCATAGGTTGATGACGGCTTTCATACACAGATAAATAAGTTCCTTGAGTGCCATTCAGTATCTCCTGGTGTCATTGCTATGCTTAGCACAGAACTAATAGTAGATACATGCCCATTTCTATTTTATGAATACTAGCAGGTAGCCTAGCAGTTAAAGGGATTGGGCCAGTAACTGAAGGGTCAGTGATTCGAATCCCCGAGTCGGCTAGGTGAAAAATCTGTCAATGTGCCCTTGAGCTTCTGGCAAAATGACCAACATTTTAAATGTAAACACAGTATGAAAGTGTAAACTGAGTCAAAGACGTTTATTCAATCTAACCTGAAAAAAGGATTTAAAGGAGTAAAATGTATTCCTCCTAATGTTTAATGTTTAATGTTCCCTGGTCTTCCCTATGAACTATTGTTTCTTCCTACCCATAACAAAGATCATCCACGTCTTTCTCTGCATGATCACTGCAAAGATTTATTTTTTCTTAAATGGAACTTTTGGGTTAAGTGTGGGGTTATTGACCTGGCATCTACGGTTCTTCAGAATTCTAAAAGGTTCTTGAAATGTATGGAAGCCTGCATATGTGTCCCTTTCATAGCACAGTGCAAATTGGCCAGTGTTAGTGGGGTACTTCAGGATTGCTAGCATGCTAAGTAGATACCCATATACTTACAGCCATTGCGCCAATGCTTGTTAGCATTGGCTCGCAAAACTACCTATAACTTTGTTTATGCTGGACACAGAGACATAAAAATGGTATCCACAAGTTCATTTGAGTCTGGGGAAGTAGATAAAGCGCCTCATTTGCCAAAATCCCGAAGTATCCCTTTAATTAGTGTTCATTGTTTAGTGTAACATTTCCAGTGTTGATTCAAGACTGTAAAGAGTTAAATTGACACTCTGTGGTGTCAAAGAGCCCCAGTGTTGGTGTTAATAACCAGAGTTGAACCAAAATCATAATGCCCAGCATGCTCTATTGCAGTTTGATTTTTTTAATTGTTTCATTCAATATTAATGTTTTTTTTGTTGTTGTTTTTTTTACCCCCTTTTTCGTGGTATCCAATTGTTAGTAGTTACTGTCTTGTCTCATCGCTACAACTCCCGTACGGGCTCGGGAGAGACAAAGGTCGAGAGCCATGCGTCCTCCGAAACACAACCCAACCAAGCCGCACTGCTTCTTGACACAATGCACATCCAACCCGGAAGCCAGCCGCACCAATGTGTCGGAGGAAACACCGGCACATTGGTCCGGCCCGCCACATGAGTCGCTAGTGCGCGATGAGACAAGGATATCCCTACCGGCCAAAATCTCCCTAACCCGGACAACACTAGGCCAATTGTGCGTCGCCCCATGGACCTCCCGGTTGCGGCCGGCTGCGACAGAGCCTAGGCTCGAAACCAGAGTCTCTGGTGGCACAGCTAGCACAGCTTAGACCACTGCGCCACCCGGGAGGCCCTCAATATCTATGTTTTTGCATGTACATTGATTGATTAAATAATGTTATGCTACTAAAATATAAATAACATACCATTTCTTGCAACTTTTCCAATCTGTTACTTGGACATATTGCACCCGTTCCTGAAATTGTTGTTCCAGTTTAGATGTTTAAGGTACTCTCATATCTTAGTCTTTCCAACCCCCGCAGTAATTCTGAACGCAGGTAAATAAAAATTCCACGTTGGATATCCCCATTCTGGCTGGATTCCAATAGGAATATTTTGTAATCTCACTTTGCAAGCACGCTATTAGGGTAAAACCAGTGCCTCGAAAGAAGGCCTCATGAAATATGAATTGTCTTAAATAATGAAATTGTAATGACAACTTATTCACCTAGGATCTGGTGAAGGCCTCATGACTAGAAATAAATGAATGCAACAACCATGTCTCTGGCTCTAGCAAACAAAGTCATGGGTGGTACTGGTAACTCTAAAAATTCAATTGAAAAGCACCCTGGGAAATATGCAAATAAGGCTTAAAACCCTACAGAAGGTCTATTCAATGCCGGTCGTGAAGGGCCAAAACATTTCTGGTTTCGGATTTTTGTCTGGTTCTTCAAAGAACCTTTCCATTTATTGTTGGTTCTTCAGAGACCCTTGAATGGTTCCCTTATGACATCGCTCTCAAGAACCAAGTTGCACCATTATTTTTAAAAGTATGGGATCTGCTGGAAAACCTGTTAAGACTCTGGATTCCCCAACTCTGTCATGCAGTGAAGTTACAAACAGTACACACAATATACAGGGTTATCATCCCAGCCTCAGCCGTATGAAATGACGGAGAATAATACCTATGAGTGGCAACACATTCACAATAAATCCGCCCTATTCAGGACTGTTGTGGGCAGCTACAATACGGCTAGGAAGCTTTGGCAGACTCCATCCTGGGAATGTGAGAGCAGTTGGCCCTCCCAGCACCCCTTTTGTTGTTGCTCCAGTCTGGATCTGCTGTATCAATGCCAAAGCTTAATCTCTGGGCTTTCTCTAGGGGGCTTTTTCACTGGCATCTGCATGACGTAGTGCAGCAGATCGCAAGGCAGAGTAAGGCTGAGCAGGCCGGAGTAGAGCAGAGAAAGGCAGAGCAGGCCTGAGTGGAGCGGAGCAGAGCAGGACGGAGTAGAGCAGAGCAAGGCAGAGTAAGGCTGAGCAGGCCGGAGTAGAGCAGAGAAAGGCAGAGCAGGCCTGAATGGAGCGGAGCATGGCAGAGCAGGCCTGAGTGGAGCAGAGCAGAGCAGGACGGAGTAGAGCAAAGCAAGGCAGAGTAAGGCTGAGCAGGACAGAGTAGAGCAGGCCCGAGTGGAGCAGAGCAAGGCAGAGCAGGACAGAGTGGAGCAGAGCAAGGCAGAGCAGGCCTGAGTAGAGCAGAGCAAGGCAGAGCAAGGCGGAGTGGAGCAGAGCAAGGCAGAGCAGGCCTGGGTGGAGCAGAGCAAGGCAGAGCAGGCCTGAGTGGAGCAGAGCAGGCCAGCTGGCTTGAAACTAATATGGAGATAATGGGAGAGGATGCAGTCATTTTCAAATGGACTCCCACTTATCAGAGAGATGGCATTGGCTGGATAGCTTTGCTGCTGGCTGGATAGCTAGATAGCTGTGATGGTTGTATCGCTGGATAGCCGGCTGGGTAGCTAGCTGGATAGCTGTGCTGTATAGCTGGATAGCTGGATAGCCAGCTGGTTAGCTGGCTGGATAGCCAGCTGGTTAGCTGGCTGGATAGCTGAATAGCTGTGCTGTCTGCATAGCTGGATAGATGTCTCGATAGCTCAATTGCTGGCTGGCTGGATAGCTATGTTGTCTGGGTACCTGGATGGTTGGATAGCTATGCTGGCTGGATAGCAGGATAGCTGGGCATGCTGGATAGCTGTGCTGGTTGGCTGGACAGCTGGATAGCTGTGTTAGCTGACTTGATAGCTGGATAGCTGGATAGCTGTGCTGGCGGTATAGCTGGAAGGCTGGATAGCTGTGCTGTCTGGCTAGCTTGACGGCTGGATAGCTGGATTGCTGTGCTGGCGGTATAGCTGGAAGGCTGGATAGCTGTGCTGTCTGGCTAGCTTGACGGCTGGATAGCTGGATTGCTGGATAGCTGGATTTCTGTGGTGGCTGGATAGCTGGATGGCTGGATAGCTGGATATTTGAAATTATGTATGCTTTTACTTTTTATGCTTAAGTATATTTTAGCAATTACATTTACTTTTGATACTTAAGTATATTTAAAACCAAATACTTCCAGACTTTTACTCAAGTTGGCTTTTACTGGGTGACTTTCACTTTTACTTGAGACATTTTCTATTAAGTTATCTTTACTTTCAATCAAGTATGACAATTGGCTACTTTTTCCACCACTGGCTGTTGCCTGGGGTTACATTGGACTGGGGCCTTATCGCGATGCACCTCACACATCAAGGGCCTTGTGATCATTCAGCTGTGGACCTGGCAGGTCAGGATCTGATTCAAGGGCTCTTTCATGGTCACTGACCTCTGGGGGGTACGTTGAATTTCAGCGGGATAAAGATTACTTGAGGTCATTCTAAATAAAGGGCTGACGTTGGCGATGCTTTTGCTATTCTGCCTCTGTCCATGCTCCTTTGTTTAGGATGCAGGGAATCAGGGAATGTCATGAGGTGGAGTGCTGCATGGTTAATAAAGCATTATATGCACTGAGTGTACAGAACATTAGGAACACTCTTCAAAATAATCTGTATACTGTCTGTGAAAAGTTGAAGGAATTGACAATTGAATTGAATGTTCAATATGCTTCACTACATTTACTACCAAGTACCTTAAATCTATTTAGTTTTCTTTAATGTCAATTTATTTTCCTCTTTACAATGCACATCATTACCATATTTAAATGAGTGTACAAAACATTAGGAACACATGCTCTTTCCATGATATAGACTGACCAGGTGAATCCAGGTGAAAGCTGTGATCCCTTATTGATGTTAATTGTTAAATTCACCCCAATCAGTGTAGATGAAGTTGAGTAGAGAGGTTAAAGAATAATTTTTAAGCCTTGTGACAATTGAGACATGGATTGTGTGTGTGTGTCATTCAGAGGGTGAATGGGCAAGACAAAATATGTAAGTGCTTTTTAACCGGGTATAGTTGTAGGTGCCAGGCACGCCGGTTTGAGTGTGTCAAGAACTGCAACGCTGCTGGGATGTTCACGCTCAACAGTTTCCCATGTGTATCAAGAATGGTCCACCACCCAAAGGACATCCAGCCAACTTGACACAACTGTGGGAAGCATTGGAGTCAACGTGGGCCAGCATCCCTGTGGAACGCTTTCGATACCTTGTAGAGTCCATGCCTCGGCGAATTGAGGCTGTTCTGAGGGAGAAAAAATGGGTGCAATTCAATATTAGGAAGGTGTTCCTAATGTTTTGTAAACTCAGTATATATTCAGAATGTGCCAGACAAATACTGCCTCTCTCATGGCTGGCGCTGTAGATACTTAACCTGTGAAGTAAACCTCTCACTGGCATGCCAATAATGCTGCAAGAGTGACTCTGCAGATACAACCTGTTAACTTTCTCCTGAAGAGCCTGTAACCTGCTGAGTGAAGCTGTTAACTTCCTCCTGAAGAGACTGGAACCTGCTGAGTGAAGCTGTTAACTTCCTCCTGAAGAGACTGGAACCTGCTGAGTGAAGCTGTTAACTTCCTCCTGAAGAGACTGGAACCTGCTGAGTGAAGCTGTTAACTTCCTCCTGAAGAGACTGGAACCTGCTGAGTGAAGCTGTTAACTTCCTCCTGAAGAGACTGGAACCTGCTGAGTGAAGCTGTTAACTTCCTCCTGAAGAGACTGGAACCTGCTGAGTGAAGCCGTCATCTTCCTCCATTCGCCTGCAGAGCACACAGTGCCACGCCAGTACTTCTCCACATGTGTCCTGTGTGTGTGCGTCTTGGTTCTTGTGTGTGTGTATGTGGATGTGAGGGTGTGTAAATAGAGAGGAATTGGCCTGGTGCTTCACACTGAGGCTAAGTAGGGCTTCCTGTGGGTTTTCTTCATGACACACAAGGGACCTGCTCATCCCTCACCTATATATGTATGCATGTGCGTCTCTCTCTTTGTGTGTGTGTGTGTGTGTGTGTGTGTGTGTGTGTGTGTGTGTGTGTGTGTGTGTGTGTGTGTGTGTGTGGGTGTGTGGGTGTGTGGGTGTGTGTGTTTATGCCTGCACATGTGCGCGTGCGATGTGTGTGTGTGTGTACGTGTGTGTACGCTGTCATGAGTCTGTTTGACTCTCAGGGGGATCCTCTTCCTCCTGTCCCTCAGCCTGGCAGTAATCTGTGATTAAAGGCCTAGGAGCCGAGGCGTAGGAGGGTTCTCTCTAGATACCAGCATTCTACTTCATATCACCTGACAGCAACCCATCAACTCACACATAGCGCGCTCAGGGGGAGGTGTGTGTGTGTTTGTGTTTGTCTTCCCACCTGGGATGCCAAACATCAAAACATCCCACAACCTTCAGCAGTAAAATAAAAAGAGAGTTTCTGAGCTCCTTGAGGATTTGTTCTGTTTGGGAGAACACATGAGGTGTTTCCATAGCAGTGTCTCTCTCCCTCACCTGACATGCCAAAAATAAAAAGAGCTGTTCTATTCCATTCTAAATGAATAAAAATATAAATGTTTTCATCCCATTGTAACCAAGGGAAAGATTACAGATGTTTACAGAGCTACATTAAAAATATAACCCACACAATAATATTTTTTTAAATAATACTATGTGTAAAAATGCATACAACAAAGACAAAAGAAGGAACTTGAAGTTTAGCTCCACACAACCAGCCAGTGCCTCGTCCCTGTAGGTATCACCTCTATCTCTTTATGTTGCTCACCTAACACCTCATCAGAGAGGTGTTAGGTGTTGTTAGATTTCCCTTGTAAGTCATGGTTGAGTTAGAGGTCTCATTAAACTATTGAACCGAGAAAACCACAGCATCATAACAGGAAAAACAACAAGAAAACACTCAGTCATATCCCCAGTTAAAAACAAATGTTCCCACAACTTTAGAGATCATTCCCTTAAGAGTCTCATTAAGTCATTACCTAACTTTTTGATAGGAATGTTTCAGTGATGTGCAAGGACTGTTTCCAAGAGACCATTCCCTTCATGTCAAACAGAATTTAAACTCAGGAACATGGTTACTATTACATTTTAGGGAAGACCCAGATGCAGACCGTGTCAAAGTAACAAAAGTTTATTAATAAAACAGGGTGCAGGCAAAACGACAGGTCAAGGGCAGGCAGAGGTCGGTAATCCAGATCAGAGTCCAAAACGTACAGAACAGCAGGCAGTCTCAGGGTCAGGGCAGGCAGAGGTCAATAATCCAGTGTGATGTGACAAGGTACAGAACGGCAGGCAGGCTCAGGGTCAGGGCAGGCAGAGGTCAATAATCCAGTGTGATGTGACAAGGTACAGAACAGCAGGCAGTCTCAGGGTCAGGGCAGGCAGAGGTCAATAATCCAGTGTGATGTGACAAGGTACAGAACAGCAGGCAGTCTCAGGGTCAGGGCAGGCAGAGGTCAATAATCCAGTGTGATGTGACAAGGTACAGAACAGCAGGCAGTCTCAGGGTCAGGGCAGGCAGAGGTCAATAATCCAGTGTGATGTGACAAGGTACAGAACAGCAGGCAGTCTCAGGGTCAGGGCAGGCAGAGGTCAATAATCCAGTGTGATGTGACAAGGTACAGAACAGCAGGCAGAATGGTCAAAACTGGGAAAACTAGAAAACAGGAACTAGAAACAGACAGGCGCAAGGGGGAAACCGCTGGTACGCTTGACGAACAAAACGAACTGGCAACAAACAAACAGAGAACACAGGTATAAATACACTGGGGATAATGGGGAAGATGGGCGACACCTGAAAGGGGGTGGAGACAATCACAAGGACAGGTGAAACAGATCAGGGCGTGACAGTTATTAGTTTACCAACACGAACAATGTTCTCCTATCACTAACGCCAGAACATGCTAAATAGATTCTAAGAAGGTTTTCGCTAACGTACACTGTACATATAATATTCCCATAACAAACGGAAAACGGGACACTCAAACATCTGGGGAACATTACGGGTAACATTACAAAAATGTTCTCTCTTCCTATAATCGTTAGCTGGGTCTTCTCTACATTTGTACATGCCTTTGATGTCCATATAAATAATGTAACAGCATGCTAACTCTGGATGGAAGATAGAAGCAAAGTGTGTCTCTGCTTGATCCGACCACAGGAGAGCACCTAGGACCAGGATGGATGGTCCCACTCCTAATCACTGTTGGCTAATTAGCTTTATTCACACTTTTTAGTACTTCTTTTCATTCGCTCCGTGGGGCCCATATAAAAGGCTAAGTAGATCCTTCAGTGTTAGACTATAAGGGCACTTCTCACCTCGTTCTCACTCCCTTCTTTCTCTCTCGCTCTCCGTGCCACAGTCTGAGCAATTTAGCATCTCTACAATTTCCAAGTGTTTACAAACACCACCTGCTCTAAGTGGAGGCGATATATATCAATTCAGCTCCACACACTGCTCTGTGTGCTTAGTATGGCTCATTGGCTTCATGATGATTACAACCTCAGATCTGAGATAGCCTTTTTCCTTCCCTCTCCTTCCAGATGTCTGTATTTTGGGGGACGTTTTCATCGGAACGGCTCGTCTGTGAAGTTAGTCAGCGCCCTGCAGCGTGTATCCATCCAGAGCCGTGCGTCAGAGATGAGTTTAATCCACATCCCTAAACACTCACCAGGGTTGCGTCACAGCTCAAGAGGTCAAAGGTTATGATGACATATGATTGTACATTTAGAAAAGTAAACGAAAGTTGCACACTGTTCTCTTCCTTGGCAGTGAGATTTATTATGACCAAGGTTTTTAATGTCTTCGTCAAGGATTTTTCAATTACTGAGACATATTCAGTTCGTAACTTTGTTGGAGATTACATACTGTATAAATTTGAAAATAGCAACATCCAAAAGAGTATCAGTTTTACAATAAGAAAGATGTTCTAATAAATCATTTTCTATTTTCTCTTACTCATGTATATTTAATGTAATGTTCTCATTTCAAATTTAGAAAGAGGCTAATCATGCCATGAATATTTAATATTGACTTTAAAATCTCCACCTCCTCTTGTATTTCAGAGAACTGAAGAATGGTCCATTGTTTTCATTTTCAGATTATGGATACACTTCAATGGGGAAAAAGTGTCTCTATATTTTGGGTCACAGAATCAACAACACACAATCTGTCATTCAGATAAAACTGTAAACTCCTCTTTAAGCCCTCCTCGTAATAAATCGTCACTTATCGTCATTTAAGTACACTTAGCGTGCTGGGTATTGACTTTGAGTTTTTCCCCAAAGCCTTGTGGGGGTGGCTGTACAGCCCTAATGCACTGCTTGTCATTCATTATAAGTGTCATTAGCAGTCAGCAAGGAGACGGTGGAAAGGTAAGAGGAGGGGAACAACAACACGATCTCATTCTCATCAATCAAACACGAGGCAATCAGACACAGATTACAGCAAATTGCTCTGAGTGAGAATGCATAGAAGAGGAATCAATGTAACATATAGAGGGCCAGAACAGAGAGATGAGAGATATAGGCCACTTTATGGTACAATCATCTACATGTGTGCTGGTTACTTTATGATATCTCATGTCGATGTGACAGCTTAAAATGAGCTGTTTTTCAAATCATGGTACTATGATAACCAAACATAGCAGACATAAACAGCAATCCATAACCAAAATTGTTCACCATTTGAAACTTGAACCGAATTGCCCACCACTTGATCTCATTCCACCATTTAAAAAACACTTATGGGATGAGATTTTTGACCTCTCTCTCTCTCTCTCTCTCTCCCAATCTCTTTCCTTCTCGTTTGGCCTGTGGTTTGTTAAACCCAAGAAGTGTGAGGTAATACACAACCAGCAGATCTGTGAGGAATTGCTTCTCAGCAGTGAGAGCTGCTCTTATCTGATACACTGCTATTTGAGATGAGAGGCTTTCATAATAATAAAGTTAAGGCTTAGGTGTAGCGAGCTAGTGTTGTTCCATTGGAAACCTCTCTCTCTCTCCCTCCCTTTCTCTCCCTGTCTCTCTCACCCGCTCCCTCACTCCCTCCTCTCCATCCCTCCCCTGCCTTTGCATCTGTGCCATTTCCGCTGTTTATTAACACTTGATGAATGTGGGCACATAAAAAGGGTTTGTTAAAGTCCTTTAGTGTGTGACTCATGAATATTTTCTCAATTATCCCCTCCGCTCTCTCTCTCTGCTCCCCTCTTCTCTCTGCTCCTCTCTCTCTGACCCCCTCCTCTTCTCTCTCTGCTCCTCTCTCTCTCTCTCTCTCTCTCTCTCTCTCTCTCTCTCTCTCTCTCTCTGCTCCCCTCCTCTATCTGCTCCCATCCTCTCTCTCTCTCATCCTCCTCCTCCTCCTCCTCTCTCTCTCTCTCTCTGCTCCCCTCCTCCTCTCTTTCTCTCTCTCTCCTCCTCTCTTTCTCTCTCTCTGCTCCCCTCCTCTCTCTCTCTGCTCCCCTCCTCTCTCTCTGCTCCTCTCTCTCTCTCTGCTCCCCTCCTCTCTCTCTCTCTGACCCCCTCTTCTCTCTCTGCTCCTCTCTCTCTCTCCCTCCTCCTCTCTCTCTCTCTGCTCCTCTCTTTCACTCTCTCTGCTCCCCTCCTCCTCTTTCTGCTCCTCTCGCTCTCTCTCTCTCCTCCTCTCTCTCTCCTCCTCTCTCTCTCTCTCTCCTTCTCTCTCTCTCTCTGCTCCCCTCCTCCCTCTCTCTGCTCCCCTCCTCTCTCTGCTCCCCTCCTCTCTCTCTCTCTCTGCTCCCCTCCTCTCTCTTCTCCCCTCCTCTCTCTCTCTCTCTCTGCTCCCCTCCTCTCTCTGCTCCCATCCTCTCTCTCTCTCTCTCTCTCATCCTCCTCCTCCTCTCTCTCTCTCTCTCTGCTCCTCTCTCTCTCTGCTCCCCTCCTCTCTCTCTGCTCCTCTCTCTCTCTCTCTGCTCCCCTCTTCTCTCTGCTCCTCTCTCTCTCTCTCTCTGCTCCCCTCCTCCTCTCTCTGCTCCTCTCTCTCTCTCTCTCTCCTCCTCTCTCTCTGCTCCCATCCTCTCTCTCTCTCTCTCATCCTCCTCCTCCTCTCTCTCTCTCTGCTCCCCTCTCTCTCTTTCTCTCTCTCTCTCTCTCTCTCTGACCCCCTCTTCTCTCTCTGCTCCTCTCTCTCTCTCTCTGCTCCTCCTCTCTCTCTCTCTGCTCCCCTCCTCCTCTCTCTGCTTCTCTCTCTCTCTCTCCTCCTCTCTCTCTCTCTACTCCCCTCCTCTCTCTCTCTGCTCCTCTGTTTCTCTCTACTCCTCCCTCTGCTCCCCTCCTCTCTCTGCGCCCCTCCTCTCTTTCTCTGCTCCCCTCCTCTCTCTCTCTCTCTCTCTCTCTCTCTCTCTCTGCTCCCTGGCTGGCTGGATGTAGCTGGCTCTAATGCAAGTTATCTGTCAGACACCCTCTTCTTATTATCCCCACCTCTGTGGCGATGTGGAGATGTGAGTTTGACCGGGGTTAGAATAGGGCTATGTGTGTGAGAGAAAGTGTACGTGTGTGTGTCACCGGGGCGAACAGGGTGTCAGAGCCTTCCCCCTCAGGCTCTTGGGAACTTTTGGATGTTGACTGACATTACCATATCACCTCTTGCTCTCTCGCTTCATCTCTCTCTCTCTCTCTCTCTCTCTCTCGCTCTCTCGCTCTCTCTCTCGCTTCATGTATCTCTCTCGCTTCATGTCTCTCTCTCGCTTCATGTCTCTCTCTCGCTTCATGTCTCTCTCTCGCTTCATGTCTCTCTCTCGCTTCATGTCTCTTTCTCGCTTCATGTCTCTCTCTCTCTCACTTTTCATGTCTCTGTCTCGCTTCATGTCTCTCTCTCGCTTCATGTCTCTCTCTCGCTTCATGTCTCTCTCTCTCTCTCTCTCGCTTCATCTCTCTCTCTCTCTCTCTGTCTCTCGCTTCATATCTCTCTCTCGCTTCATGTCTTTCTCTCGTTTCATGTCTCTCTTTTTGCTTCATGTCTCTCTCTCTCGCTTCATGTCTCTCTCTCACTTCATGTCTCTCTCTCGCTTCATGTCTCTCTCTCTCTCTCGCTTCATCTCTCTCTCTCGCTTCATGTCTCTCTCTCTCTCTCGCTTCATCTCTCTCTCTCGCTTCATGTCTCTCTCTCGCTTCATGTCTCTCTCTCGCTTCATGTCTCTCTCTCTCTCTCTTCATGTCTCTCTCTCTCTCTCTCTCTCTTCATGTCTCTCTCTCTCTCTCTCTCGCTTCATGTCTCTCTCGCTTCATGTCTCTCTCTCGCTTCATGTCTCTCTCTCGCTTCATGTCTCTCTCTCGCTTCATGTCTCTTTTCTCCCTCTGACGTCTCTCTCTCTCTCTCTCTCTCACTTTGAGGCAGCCATTAGTCTTAAGAGCAGTTCTCTCATGCATGAATCATTACTCCTCACTGGGACCCATTAGGTCTGCTGTTCCTCACAGAGCAGTGAGGAAGACCTGAGGTGTTCGAAGACAGAGACAGAGTATGGTGTTACACACAAGCACACAAGGGCACACACACGCGCATACACACATGCAGCAGCATGAAGAATGTACGTTATGATGGCCTACAGACCACAATCCATCCATCCCTGACGTCTTGGTGCATCACTCAGCATCCCTGGCGTATTAGTGCATCACTCAGCATCCCTGATGTATTAGTGCATCACTCAGCATCCCTGATGTATTAGTGCATCACTCAGCATCCCTGGCGTATTAGTGCATCAGTCAGTATCCCTGATGTATTAGTGCATCACTCAGCATCCCTGATGTATTAGTGCATCACTCAGCACCCCTGACGTATTAGTGCATCACTCAGCATCCCTGACGTATTAGTGCATCACTCAGCCTCCCTGATGTATTAGTGCATCACTCAGCATCCCTGATGTATTAGTGCATCACTCAGCATCCCTGACGTATTAGTGCATCACTCAGCATCCCTGACGTCTTGGTGCATCACTCAGCATCCCTGGTGTATTAGTTCATCACTCAGCATCCCTGGTGTATTAGTGCATCACTCAGCATCCCTGACATATTAGTTCATCACTCAGCATCCCTGGCGCATTAGTGCATCACTCAGCATCCCTGATGTATTAGTGCATCACTCAGCATCCCTGATGTATTAGTGCATCACTCAGCATCCCTGATGTATTAGTGCATCACTCAGCATCCCTGATGTATTAGTGCATCACTCAGCAT
Organism: Salvelinus namaycush; assembly: GCF_016432855.1. NCBI lineage: Eukaryota > Metazoa > Chordata > Actinopteri > Salmoniformes > Salmonidae > Salvelinus > Salvelinus namaycush. The sequence continues at coordinate 40,152,355 of NC_052316.1, read as the reverse complement.
CCCTGATGTATTAGTTCATCACTCAGCATCCCTGATGTATTAGTTCATCACTCAGCATCCCTGGCTAAACTTAGCAGTTACACACCAATAGATACAAAAGTACAGGCTGTAAACACACAATGTTAAATGAGATCTATCATCTAGTCTTAGTGCTGTTCCAGATGGACTCTACCTGCTGTGATTCAGTTTGGTTGTTCTAGATGGACTATACCTGCTGTGATTCAGTTTGGTTGTTCTAGATGGACTATACCTGCTGTGATTCAGTTCGGTTGTTCTAGATGGACTATACCTGCTGTGATTCAGTTTGGTTGTTCTAGATGGACTATACCTGCTGTGATTCAGTTCGGTTGTTCTAGATGGACTATACCTGCTGTGATTCAGTTCGGCTGTTCCAGATGGACTATACCTGCTGTGATTCAGTTCGGTTGTTCCAGATGGACTATACCTGCTGTGATTCAGTTTGGTTGTTCCAGATGGACTATACCTGCTGTGATTCAGTTTGGTTGTTCCAGATGGACTATACCTGCTGTGATTCAGTTCGGTTGTTCTAGATGGACTATACCTGCTGTGATTCAGTTCGGTTGTTCTAGATGGACTATACCTGCTGTGATTCAGTTCGGCTGTTCCAGATGGACTATACTTGCTGTGATTCAGTTCGGTTGTTCCAGATGGACTATACCTGCTGTGATTCAGTTCGGTTGTTCCAGATGGACTATACCTGCTGTGATTCAGTTCGGTTGTTCCAGATGGACTATACCTGCTGTGATTCAGTTCGGTTGTTCCAGATGGACTATACATGCTGTGTTTCAGTTCTGAGGGAGCATAATCTTTTGAAATATTGATGTTCAGCGTATCATGTTGGAAAGTGACCTTTGCTATTCCCGTCCACCTGTTGCCTGTCTCATTAGCACAGTGTTTTGATGTTCCACTCCTGTGAATCATTTATATCTTTATTCCACTCCTATCATCTGACTCACAGATGCATCACAGGGCTTTGTAGTGCGGACTAATAGCAGATAGGCAGCAGCCTATGTTCACAGTCCAAGCAGATGAGGGTTGAGTACGTGTTGTTTACATAGATGAAAGTACACTCTTATCTGCACATATGGGATTTAGATTTTTATTAATCTTGCTGTATGTCAAATACAGCTATTCTGTGTCATTACAATATAAAGTTTTGATTAAAGTATGGCTCATTAATTAAAAAGTGAACTCATATGAAATACAGGTAGTGGGGAGAACAGACAGTTCTGACTCAGAGAGCCTTAGTGAGTGATGGTACAGATGACAAGGATATCAACGTTCACTTCTCTGATGCCCACAAGAACTTACTAGGTGTTGACAGTGAGAGTCCCTCTGGAGAAGGGCATTTACTAAATTATTGTGATGCAGTTGTACGGGCAGCAAGAGCAGGAAGCACTGCATCTCTGCTCTCAATAGTCTTTCATTAACGATCATCAAGATTTCCATGGTAATTGGTGTACCATTCTGTGCCACGTTGATTGCGTATGCAGCATGTATCAATTAGGACTGATGAAGGACAAATATGACAAGGTAGTTGTGAAATTAACATTCATATCAGAGTTGTGTTAAATGGCACAATTTAATTGTTCATCAAATGATTTGTTAATTGTAGAGGCTGTTTGACTTGTAAGGTAAATATGTCCTCTTTAATCATATTCTCACTGTAATGAATATTGTACTGAAATTATTAAAATAAAGGGCATATTACATATCCTGTTGCTTAACATACTACATATCCCAAACCTGTACGTTTCAGAGAAATGTAGGGGTCCATAAGTCTATAGGATTTAAGTGACTGGCGAGTGGTGTCCAAGCCTTGACCCATTACTATGGAAACCAAGGTGACAGTGGCAGCATCTACCAAGTACAGCTGGAGAAGAAGCAATTAAACCAATGAGAGAAGAGGAAAGGTTTTGGTTTGGTCACTATGGTGAGAGGTACTTGCTGGCATAATCGCCAATTAAATATCTCTCTGGAACACAAAGGCTTCTGAATGATATGTTAATAGACTAGCGACAATACGGAGAGAGAACACAATTTATATCCTGTTTATCGAGTATATTTATATTTGTAATTCCCTAAAAAAGGATTCTTAACAATGGTCCTATTTTAATGCAAGCACCTATAGCAGATCTACATGTCCAAGCTCATTCTGTGCCACCAAAGTCCAGTCTAGTGATTGTTGTTGAGTCTGTGGAGACTATCAATCAATCAATCACATTTTATGTGTGTAGCAACTGTATTACCTCTGTCCCTGTTCTACCTCCCTGTTCTACCTCCCTCCCTGTTCAACGTCCCTCCCTGTTCAACGTCCCTCCCTGTTCTACCTCCCTGTTCAACGTCCCTCCCTGTTCTACCTCCTTGTTCTACCTCCCTGTTCTACCTCCCTGTTCTACCTCCCTCCCTGTTCAACGTCCCTCCCTGTTCTACCTCCTTGTTCTACCTCCCTCCCTGTTCAACGTCCCTCCCTGTTCTACCTCCCTGTTCTACCTCCCTCCCTGTTCAACGTCCCTCCCTGTTCAACGTCCCTCCCTGTTCTACCTCCTTGTTCTACCTCCCTCCCTGTTCTACCTCCCTGTTCAACGTCCCTCCCTGTTCTACCTCCTTGTTCTACCTCCCTCCCTGTTCAACGTCCCTCCCTGTTCTACCTCCCTGTTCTACCTCCCTGTTCTACCTCCCTGTTCAACGTCCCTCCCTGTTCAACGTCCCTCCCTGTTCTACCTCCTTGTTCTACCTCCCTCCCTGTTCAACGTCCCTCCCTGTTCAACGTCCCTCCCTGTTCTACCTCCTTGTTCTACCTCCCTGTTCTACCTCCCTCCCTGTTCAACGTCCCTCCCTGTTCTACCTCCCTGTTCTACCTCGCTCCCTGTTCAACGTCCCTCCCTGTTCAACGTCCCTCCCTGTTCTACCTCCCTGTTCTACCTCGCTCCCTGTTCTAACTCCTTGTTCTACCTCCCTGTTCTACCTCCTTGTTCTACCTCCTTGTTCTACCTCCTTGTTCTACCTCCCTGTTCAACCTCCCTGTTCTACCTCCTTGTTCTACCTCCCTGTTCTACCTCCCTGTTCTACCTCCTTGTTCTACCTCCCTGTTCTACCTCCTTGTTCTACCTCCCTGTTCAACGTCCCTCCCTGTTCAACGTCCCTCCCTGTTCTACCTCCCTGTTCTACCTCCCTCCCTGTTCTACCTCCTTATTCTACCTCCCTCCCTGTTCAACGTCCCTCCCTGTTCTACCTCCCTGTTCTACCTCCCTGTTCTACCTCCCTCCCTGTTCAACGTCCCTCCCTGTTCAACGTCCCTCCCTGTTCAACGTCCCTCCCTGTTCTACCTCCCTGTTCAACGTCCCTCCCTGTTCTACCTCCTTGTTCTACCTCCCTCCCTGTTCAACGTCCCTCCCTGTTCTACCTCCCTGTTCTACCTCCCTGTTCTACCTCCCTCCCTGTTCAACGTCCCTCCCTGTTCAACGTCCCTCCCTGTTCTACCTCCCTGTTCTACCTCGCTCCCTGTTCAACGTCCCTCCCTGTTCAACGTCCCTCCCTGTTCAACGTCCCTCCCTGTTCAACGTCCCTCCCTGTTCAACGTCCCTCCCTGTTCTACCTCCTTGTTCTACCTCCCTGTTCAACGTCCCTACCTGTTCAACGTCCCTCCCTGTTCTACCTCCTTGTTCTACCTCCCACCCTGTTCAACGTCCCTCCCTGTTCTACCTCCTTGTTCTACCTCCCTCCCTGTTCTACCTCCCTGTTCAACGTCCCTCCCTGTTCTACCTCCCTGTTCTACCTCCCTGTTCTACCTCCCTCCCTGTTCAACGTCCCTCCCTGTTCAACGTCCCTCCCTGTTCAACGTCCCTCCCTGTTCAACGTCCCTGTTCTACCTCCTTGTTCTACCTCCCTCCCTGTTCTACCTCCCTGTTCAACGTCCCTCCCTGTTCTACCTCCTTGTTCTACCTCCTTGTTCTACCTCCCTGTTCTACCTCCCTCCTTGTTCAACGTCCCTCCCTGTTCTACCTCCCTGTTCAACGTCCCTCCCTGTTCTACCTGCCTGTTCTACCTCCCTGTTCTACCTCCCTGTTCTACCTCCCTGTTCTACCTCGCTCCCTGTTCAACGTCCCTCCCTGTTCTACCTCCCTGTTCTACCTCCCTGTTCTACCTCCCTCCCTATTCAACGTCCCTCCCTGTTCTACCTCCTTGTTCTACCTCCCTGTTCTACCTCGCTCCCTGTTCAACGTCCCTCCCTGTTCTACCTCCCTGTTCTACCTCCCTGTTCAACGTCCCTCCCTGTTCTACCTCCCTCCCTGTTCAACCTCCCTCCCTGTTCTACCTCCCTGTTCAACGTCCCTCCCTGTTCTACCTCCTTGTTCTACCTCCCTGTTCTACCTCGCTCCCTGTTCAACGTCCCTCCCTGTTCAACGTCCCTCCCTGTTCAACGTCCCTCCCTGTTCAACGTCCCTCCCTGTTCTACCTCCCTCCCTGTTCAACGTCCCTCCCTGTTCTACCTCCTTGTTCTACCTCCCTGTTCTACCTCCTTGTTCTACCTCCTTGTTCTACCTCCCTGTTCTACCTCCTTGTTCTACCTCCCTGTTCTACCTCCCTCCCTGTTCAACGTCCCTCCCTGTTCTACCTCCCTCCCTGTTCAACGTCCCTCCATGTTCAACGTCCCTCCCTGTTCTACCTCCCTGTTCAACGTCCCTCCCTGTTCAACGTCCCTCCCTGTTCTACCTCCCTCCCTGTTCAACGTCCCTCCCTGTTCTACCTCCCTCCCTGTTCAACGTCCCTCCCTGTTCTACCTCCCTCCCTGTTCAACGTCCCTCCCTGTTCTACCTCCCTCCCTGTTCAACCTCCCTCCCTGTTCTACCTCCTTGTTCTACCTCCCTGTTCTACGTCCCTGTTCTACCTCCCTCCCTGTTCAACGTCCCTCCCTGTTCTACCTCCCTCCCTGTTCTACCTCCCTCCCTGTTCTACCTCCCTCCCTGTTCAACGTCCCTCCCTGTTCTACCTCCCTCCCTGTTCTACCTCCCTCCCTGTTCAACGTCCCTCCCTGTTCAACGTCCCTCCCTGTTCTACCTCGCTCCCTGTTCAACGTCCCTCCCTGTTCTACCTCCCTGTTCTACCTCCCTCCCTATTCAACGTCCCTCCCTGTTCTACCTCCTTGTTCTACCTCCCTGTTCTACCTCGCTCCCTGTTCAACGTCCCTCCCTGTTCTACCTCCCTGTTCTACCTCCCTGTTCAACGTCCCTCCCTGTTCTACCTCCCTCCCTGTTCAACCTCCCTCCCTGTTCTACCTCCCTGTTCAACGTCCCTCCCTGTTCTACCTCCTTGTTCTACCTCCCTGTTCTACCTCGCTCCCTGTTCAACGTCCCTCCCTGTTCAACGTCCCTCCCTGTTCTACCTCCCTCCCTGTTCAACGTCCCTCCCTGTTCTACCTCCTTGTTCTACCTCCCTGTTCTACCTCCTTGTTCTACCTCCTTGTTCTACCTCCCTGTTCTACCTCCTTGTTCTACCTCCCTGTTCTACCTCCCTCCCTGTTCAACGTCCCTCCCTGTTCTACCTCCCTCCCTGTTCAACGTCCCTCCCTGTTCAACGTCCCTCCCTGTTCTACCTCCCTGTTCAACGTCCCTCCCTGTTCAACGTCCCTCCCTGTCCTACCTCCCTCCCTGTTCAACGTCCCTCCCTGTTCTACCTCCCTCCCTGTTCAACGTCCCTCCCTGTTCTACCTCCCTCCCTGTTCAACGTCCCTCCCTGTTCTACCTCCCTCCCTGTTCAACGTCCCTCCCTGTTCTACCTCCCTGTTCAACGTCCCTCCCTGTTCTACCTCCTTGTTCTACCTCCCTGTTCTACCTCCCTCCCTGTTCAACGTCCCTCCCTGTTTTACCTCCCTCCCTGTTCTACCTCCCTCCCTGTTCTACCTCCCTCCCTGTTCAACGTCCCTCCCTGTTCTACCTCCCTCCCTGTTCAACGTCCCTCCCTGTTCTACCTCCCTCCCTGTTCAACGTCCCTCCCTGTTCTACCTCCCTCCCTGTTCAACGTCCCTCCCTGTTCTACCTCCCTCCCTGTTCTACCTCCCTCCCTGTTCTACCTCCCTCCCTGTTCAACGTCCCTCCCTGTTCAACGTCCCTCCCTGTTCTACCTCCCTCCCTGTTCTACCTCCCTCCCTGTTCTACCTCCCTCCCTGTTCTACCTCGCTCCCTGTTCAACGTCCCTCCCTGTTCTACCTGCCTCTGTCAGTACTTCATCTTTGTTTACAGCTTGTTCCCTCAGACCCAGAAAACTGATGCTGGAACACAGCGGCCCATTTTCCGATGTCACGTCTCCATTAGCACCTGGATTAGTGAGCGCAATGAGCTACGTGACGTCACACGCATCCAAATCAAATCAAATTTTATTTGTCACATACACATGGTTAGCAGATGTTAATGCGAGTGTAGTGAAATGCTTGTGCTTCTAGTTCCGACCATGCAGTAATATCTAACAAGTAATCTAACAATTTCACTAAAAACTACCTGATACACACAAGTGTAAAGGAATGAATAAGAATATGTACATATAAATATATGGATGAGCGATGTCCGAACAGCATAGGCAAGATGCAGTAGATGGTGTAGAGTACAGTATATAGATGTGAGATGAGTAATGTAGGGTATGTAAATATTATATAAAGTGGCATTGTTTAAAGTGGCTAGTGATACATTTATTACATCCAATTTTTTTCCTTATTAAAGTGGCTGGAGATGAGTCAGTATGTTGGCAGCAGCCACTCAATGTTAGTGATGGCTGTTTATCAGTCTGATGGCCGTGAGATAGAAGCTGTTTTTCAGTCTCTCTGTCCCCGCTTTGATGCACCTGTACTGACCTCGCCTTCTGGATGATAGCGGGGTGAACAGGCAGTGGCTCGGGTGGATGTTGTCCTTGATGATCTTTATGGCCTTCCTGTGACATTGGGTGGTGTAGGTGTCCTGGAGGGCAGGTAGTTGATGCGTTGTGCAGACCTCACTACCATCTGGAGAGCCTTACGGTTGTGGGCGGAGCAGCTGCCGTACCAGGCGGTGATACAGCCCGACAGGATGCTCTCAATTGTGCATCTGTAAAAGTTTGTGGGTGTTTTTGGTGACAAGCCGAATTTCTTCAGCCTCCTGACGTTGAAGAGGCACAGCTGCGCCTTCTTCACAACGCTGTCTGTGTGGGTGGACCAATTCAGTTTGTCCGTGATGTGTACGCTGAGGAACTTAAAACTTTCCACCTTCTCCACTACTGTCCCGTTGATGTGGATAGGGTGCTGCTCCCTCTGCTGTTTCCTGAAGTCCACGATCATCTCCTTTGTTTTGTTGACATTGAGTGTGAGGTTATTTTCCTGACACAACACTCCGAGGGCCCTCACCTCCTCCCTGTAGGCCGTCTCGTCGTTGTTGGTAATCAAGCCTACCACTGTAGTGTCGTCTGCAAACTTGATGATTGAGTCATGAGTGAACAGGGAGTACAGAAGAGGGCTGAGAACGCACCCGTGTGGGGCCCCAGTGTTGAGGATCAGCGGGGTGGAGATGTTGTTTCCTACCCTCACCACCTGGGGGCGTCCCGACAGAAAGTCCAGGACCCAGTTGCACAGGGTGGGGTCGAGACCCAGGGTCTCGAGCTTAATGACGAGTTTGGAGGGTACTATGGTGTTAAATGCTGAGCTGTAGTCGATGAACAGCATTCTCACATAGGTATTCCTCTTGTCCAGATGAGTTAGGGCAGTGTGCAGTGTGATTGCGATTGCGTCGTCTGTGGACCTATTGGGGCGGTAAGTAAATTGGAGTGGGTCTAGGGTGTCAGGTAGGGTGGAGGTGATATGGTCCTTGACTAGTCACTCAAAGCACTTCATGATGACGGAAGTGAGTGCTATGGGGCAATAGTCATTTAGCTCAGTTACCTTAGCTTTCTTGGGAACAGGAACAATGGTGGCCCTCTTGAAGCATGTGGGAACAGCAGACTGGGATAAGGATTGATTGAAAATGTTCGTAAACACACCAGCCAGCTGGTCTGCGCATGCTCTGAGGACGCGGCTAGGGATGCCGTCTGGGCCGCCAAGTAAACAGGGATATGAAGGGTGCCGAGGTGTGATTGGCAACACAGTTGGAAGAATACAATTACAGGTGTTTTGTGAGTTCAATAGAAGTTGAGGTATTGTTTCAAAGGCAAATTGTTTATTTCCCTCATTGCTTCTAAAACAGTGTTTTCTAAATACCCTTGTGTCTGAGAGGCGTTTGTTCGACTGGACCTGTGATTGATGTTGTTCCATGTTCATGTCAATCTATCTGATAGTAATTTTCTCTGGCTGCTTCCCTCAATCACAAGACATACTGCAATTCCCCTGCCTTTAGTAAGCTGAGGATGAACCCAGTTCTGGTCAGTGCTGCATCTTCCCCAATGGCCCAACAAAGATGGCAACATACAGTATCGGGCTTGTTTTCTTCTCAGTCAGAACCTGCTGTTAATATTTATTTTCTGTTCTCTTTAGACCTCATCCCAATACCTTATCCATTATTGGAGAGGAAGTTGATTCTAAAATAAAATCTGCCTTCTTTTTTATCTCTTTCTCTCTCTCCAACAACTTCTCTTTCTCTTTTTCCATCACTCCCTCCTTTTCTTCCTCTCCCTTTACCCCCCCCCCCCCCCCCCCCCTTGCTCCTTCGCCTCTTTCCCTCTTCTCCCTCTGTTCTGGAACCTGACTGTGCATAACGGCTCTGACTTGACAGACAGCTTCTATCCCCTCCTCAAGGACCTGCAGTCAAAGCAGCATGCTCGGATCTCTCCACCAGGTCATGTCTCCTTTCCTGTGGGCTAGACAGAGACAGACCCAGAGACAGACAGAGAGAGAGAGACAGACTCGGAGCCAGACCCGGAGCCAGAGACATAGACAGAGCTAGAGACAGACCTAGAGCCAAATCTATAGACACAGACAGAGACAGGGACAGAGACAGAGAGATAGAGCAAGAGTGAGAGAGAGACAGATAGAGAGAGACTGAGACACAGACAGACAGACAGACAGACAGACAGACAGACAGACAGACAGACAGACAGACAGACAGACAGACAGACAGACAGACAGACAGACAGACAGACAGACAGACAGACAGACAGACAGACAGACAGACAGACAGAGAGGGGGCAGAAGTGAGGCTACATTCTCCTCTGTTGACCTGGTCCCTGGGACCTGGCTCAGAGCCGACAGGATTAAAGGAGAGGTGTTTAGCTCAGGGCGAAGAAGGCCATAGACAGACTTGAGAGGAGCATCACTGAACCTGGGATGAATCCTTTGGGGAGTTCACCAAAACCTCAACCCAAACCTTGGTCTGACCTTGTTTTGTATTCTGCATTCTGTCAATAGGCATTGGATATTTTCTCGTGTTTGTGGATTCAAGGTATGGATTACCATGTGTTTGCTGTATACATCAGTGTTCCAAACAGAGTAGCTTAGGACATATATATTTGATGTAGAATGTGTTATGCTATCGTTGACATATGTTTCACAACAAGGTGTCATGGCTTGGGAGACAATAAAGCTATACCATTTAGAAAGAGATCCGTTCTGGCAGGCACTTGCTTGTCCTAGATGGGTAGATCACCAACAGCAAAAGAAGAAAACAGTAAATATAATAAATATAGCACAATGACAGGTAGATAGCATCTGATCTCTAATATAGCATGGGTTTGAAATCTAATATAGCATGGGTTTAATCTCTGATATAGCATGGGTTTGATATCTAATATAGCATGGGTTTAATCTCTAATATAGCATGGGTTTGATATCTAATATAGCATGGGTTTAATCTCTAATATAGCATGGGTTTGATATCTGTATTAGCATGGGTTTGACATCTAATATAGAATGGGTGTGATCTCTAATATAGCATGGGTGTGATCTCTAATATAGCATGGGTTTAATCTCTAATATAGCATGGGTTTGATATCTAATATAGCATGGGTTTGATATCTGATATAGCATTGGTTTGATATATAATATAGCATGGGTGTGATCTCTAATATAGCATGGGTTTAATCTCTAATATAGCATGGGTTTAATCTCTAATATAGCATGGGTTTGATATCTAATATAGCATGGGTTTGAAATCTGATATAGCATGGGTTTGATATCTAATATAGCATGGGTGTGATCTCTAATATAGCATGGGTTTAATCTCTAATATAGCATGGGTTTAATCTCTAATATAGCATGGGTTTGATATCTAATATAGCATGGGTTAATATCTGATATAGCATGGGTTTGATATCTAATATAGCATGGGTTAATATCTGATATAGCATGGGTTTAATCTCTAATATAGCATGGGTTTAATCTCTGATATAGCATGGGTTTGATATCTAATATAGCATTATCTAATATTATCTAATATAGCATGGGTTTGATATCTGATATAGCATGGGTTTGATATCTAAAATAGCATGGGTTTGATATCTGATATAGCATGGGTTTGATATCTGTATTAGCATGGGTAAAATCTCTAAAATAGCATGGGTGTGATCTCTAATATAGCATGGGTTTAATCTCTAATATAGAATGGGTTTGATATCTAATATAGCATGGGTTTGATATCTAATATAGCATGGGTTTGATATCTGATATAGCATGGCTTTGATATCTGATATAGAATGGGTTTAATCTCTGATATAGCATGGGTTTGATATCTAAAATAGCATGGGTTTGATCTCTGATATAGCATGGGTTTAATCTCTGATATAGCATGGGTTTGATATCTGATATAGCAGGGGTTTGATATCTGATATAGCATGGGTTTGATATCTGATATAGCAGGGGTTTGATATCGGATATAGCATGGGTTTAATCTCTGATATAGCAGGGGTGTGATCTATGATATAGCATGGGTTTAATCTCTGATATAGCATGGGTTTGATATCTGATATAGCATGGGTTTGATATCTGATATAGCATGGGTTTGATATCTGATATAGCATGGCTTTGATATCTGATATAGAATGGGTTTAATCTCTGATATAGCATGGGTTTGATATCTAAAATAGCATGGGTTTGATCTCTGATATAGCATGGGTTTAATCTCTGATATAGCATGGGTTTGATATCTGATATAGCAGGGGTTTGATATCTGATATAGCATGGGTTTGATATCTGATATAGCAGGGGTTTGATATCGGATATAGCATGGGTTTAATCTCTGATATAGCAGGGGTGTGATCTATGATATAGCATGGGTTTAATCTCTGATATAGCATGGGTTTGATATCTGATATAGCATGGGTTTGATATCTGATATAGCATGGGTAAAATCTCTGATATAACAGGGGTGTGATCTCTGATATAGCATGGGTTTGATATCTGATATAGCATGGGTTTGATATCTGATATAGCATGGGTTTAATCTCTATTATAGCATGGGTTTAATCTCTGATATAGCATGGGTTTAATCTCTGATATAGCATGGGTTTGATATCTGATATAGCATGGGTTTGATATCTGATATAGCATGGGTGTGATCTCTAATACAGAATGGGTTTAATCTCTGATATAGCATGGGTTTGATCTCTGATATAGCATGGGTTTAATCTCTGATATAGCATAGGTTTGATCTCTAATATCAAGCTCACAGAACGGAAACGCCGAGTGCTGAAGTGCGTAGTGCGTAAAAATATATCCTCGGTTGCAACACTTACTACTGAGTTCCAAACTGCCTCTGGAAAAAATGTCAGCACAAGAACTGTTCGTCGGGAGCTTCATGGGTTTCCATGGCCGAGCAGCCACACACAAGCCTAAGATCACCTTGCGCAATGCCAAGCATTGGCTGGAGTGGTTTAAAGCTCACCGCCATTGGACTCTGGAGCAGTGGAAACGAGTTCTCTGGAGTGATGAATCATGCGTCACCATCTGGCAGTCCGACGGACAAATCTGGGTTTGGCGGATGCCAGGAGAAAGCCACCTGCCCCAATGCATAGTGCCAAGTGTAATGTTTGGTGGAGGAGGAATATTGTTCTGGGGATGTTTTTCATGGATCCGGCTAAGCCCCTTAGTTCCAGTGAAGGGAAATCTTAATGCTACCGTTTGGGAAAAACCCTTTCATATTTCAGCATGACAAGGCCCAAGTGCACAAAGTGAGGTTCATACATAAATGGTTTGTCGAGATCGTGTGGAAGAACTTGACTGGCCAGAACAATCCCATCGAACACCTTTGGAATGAATTGGAACGACGACTGCGAGCCAAGCCTAATCAACCAACATCAGTGTCCCCGCAGCAATGTTCCAACATCTAGTTAAAACCCTTCCCTAGAAGAGTTGAGGCTGTTATATCAGAAAAGGGGGGACCAACTCCGTATTAATGCCCATGATTTTGGAATGAGATGTTCGACGAGCAGGTGACCACATACTTTGAATTAGTATGAATAAGCTTCTACCCACCAACTGTCACGTGTGCTCCCTCTCCGGCCTCTAGGTCACCAGGCTGCTCGTTAGGGCACACACCTGTCACCAGCGTTACGCGCATAATGACACTCAACTGGACTCCATCACCTCTTTGATTACCTGCCCTTTATATGTCACTCCCTTTGGTTTCTTCCCCAGTCGTCATTGTTCCTGTTTCATGGCGGTGCACTGTTTGTGTTTCTTGTTTTGTTCATTTATTTATAAAATGTATTCACTCCCTGAACTTTCTTCCTGGCTCTCAGCGTACATCGTTACACCAACAAATGAATAATGGCACCGAGGAGATGGCTGCCATTTTATGATCCTGTAACCAATTGTGCTATTGCGTATGTTTTTTTCGCGTTATTTGTAACTTATTTTGTACATAATGTTTCTGCCACCGTGCCTTATGACCGAAAATAGCTTCTTGATATCAGGGCAGCGATTACTCACCCTGTACTGGAGGAATTCTTATTCTTCAATGAGTCGGACGGGAAGGGCCCTCATCCTCGTCATTCACAGGAGGAAAAGATGGAGATATCGTGTACGATGATCCAGTGGCTTTCAAGGATCCGTCGCCGAGAGGGAAATCTACCTTCACCATCGGTCCTATTAGCCAACGTACAATCAATCGATAATAAAATAGACGAACTACGAACACGTATATCCTACTAACAGGACATTAAAAATGGTAATATCTTGTTTCACCGAGTCGTGGCTGAACGACGACATGATTAACATACAGCTGGGGGGTTTTAAGCTTTTTCGGCAGGATAGAACAGGGCCTCTGGTAAAACAAGGGGCGGCGGCCTATGTAAATTTGTAAACATCAACTAGTGCACAAAATCTAAGGAAGTCTCGAGGTTTTGCCCGCCTGAGGTAGAGTATATCATGATAAGCATGACAACCACCGCAGACCGATGCTGTCACTAAGAACGCTAAGGTAACCTGCCTAAATGACTACCGACCTGTAGCACTCATGTGTGTAGCTATGAAGTGCTTTGACAGCCTGGTCATTGCTCACATCAACACCATTATCCCAGAAACCCTATACCCACTCAAATTTGCATACCGCCCAAACAGATCCACAGATGATGCAACCTCTATTGTACTCAACACTGCCCTTTCCCACCTGGTCAAAAGGAACACCTATGCGAGAATGATATTCATTGACTACAGCTCAGCGTTCAACACCATAGTTCCCTCAAAGCTCATCACTAAGCTAAGGACCCTGGGACTAAACACCTCCTTCTGCAACTTGATCCTAGACTTCCTGACGGGCCGTCCCCCAGGTGGTAAGGGTAGGGAACAACACATCCGCCACACTGATCCTCAACACGGGGGCGCCTCAGGGGTGGGTGCTCAGTCCCCTCCTGTAATCCCTGTTCACTCATAACTGCATGGCCAGGCACATAACGATGAGACAGCGTATACGGAGGAGGTCAGAGAACTGGTGGTGTGGTGCCCGGACAACAACCTCTCCCTCAATGTGATCAAGACAAAGGAGATTATTGTGGACTCCAGGAAAAGGAGGACCGACCACACCCCCATTCTCATCGACGGGGCTGTAGTGGAACACGTTGAGAACTTCAAGTTCCTTGGTGTCCACATC